>NC_133453.1:71102992-71405373 GCF_048565385.1 Saimiri boliviensis
TTCAGCACATTTCAAATATCAAAAATAATTTTCAAAAATATTTATTAAAAGATCGGAGGGACAGGAAGGCTGCCAGAAGATGCCAGACTAGGCACCCAGCCAGGATATCAGATCATACCTCAGATCCACAGTTTAGCAGGTATAAAACTTGGGTCTTAGTTTACTTATTTATAAAATGGAAGTGATACCTGCTTTAACTGCTTCAGAGGCTCAGGGTTGAGGGGACACTCAGAGAGGCAGTGGAAGTCAGGAATATTTATTTTGCACATAATCCCAGTAAAAATATTTTCAATGAGTTCTTTTTAATTGTTATATTGAGTTATAATGAAATGTCTTGGTTTATCAAAATGAGTGAAAAACCTTTGAAACTCATCACACAAAGTACATACCCCTACACACAAGACAATACCATATATAGTAAATATAATCAAAATGTAAATGTTTTGTACACCAATAGCAGCATCATTAATGACTATCAGGAGAAGCTGGCACTCACCAACTCTAAGCATGGCAATCATGGAAAAGTTGTCCCACATAGATCTTTGACAACAAAATACACAATGGGGCAGGATACTGCAACCAGCAATCCTAAAGTCTAAATGACAATGAGCACTTCTGTGGACTGAAGCTTGTGTCCTCCCAATATTCAAAGACGAAGCCTAATTGCAATGTGATAGTATATGGAGGCAGGGCCTTTGGAAGGTAATTAGGTCATCAGAGCGGAGCCCTCATGAATACAGTTAGTGCCCTTATAAGAACATGATCTCTTAGGGTATTCTCTTGCAGCAGCCTGAACTGAGACAAACTGGAGAGAATATATTTCCCACTGAACTGTCCTTTTGAAAGTTGAAGGCATTAATGATGAAGGATGGATATTCAGGGCAGATGGATGACTGCAATAAAGTTTAGAAAACTGGGCCCTGGTTCAGGACCCTTTGAGCCAGGGGTAAATTTTAGTTTTAATGAGATTCTCTTACTTCCACATGACCACCTGTGGAAAGGCCCCAGAGGAATTACAAGGGCAAGTTAGAGTGCATCTGGAAACCACAGAGTTCATGGAGAGCATCCCATTATAATAATTACTGTGTCTGAGGAGTGCTTTGCAGTTGACAATGCTCACTCACATGTTAATTTCTTTGGTTCTCATAAAAATCCCATAAAATTAGTACTGTAATTCTAGACCTAGATTGTATAGTTGACATGAAGTTGCTGTCGGTTAATTCAGGTTAAGAGGCTAAGCCTAGGTCTCACAGCTAGTGAGGCCCGATGACCACCAACTAGGATATCTCATGTCCAACTTGTGCTTCCTATTGCAAGCTATACAAAGTTCAACTGAACGCAACTTCACATTATTTTAACCTTAAAATATACACAGGTATATGAAATTATTTAATATGTTACAAATAATATATGTATTTATATACAGTAAGTGTATCTGTAATAAAATTGAAGTAGACCACTACTTTTTCATCTAAAAGTCTGTTCAATGATTTATTTAACATATATGCTAAAGACATAAATATGTTTCATAAGCATGCTCAGTCTTTAGAAGTACCCTCAGGGCTCAGACTGACTTGGAACAGCAATCTGCATATTTACACTGGCATGCTTACACACAAAGTACTATAATTACATACACAATAATTGTATGCTGTCTAATCCCCCCCACACACAAATCTGCTAATATTCTTTATTACTATATGGCATTTTCAAAGATGGCCACCGTTCCCATGAGAGATTGTGAGTTTGTCCTACATTTCGGGGGCTATATGCTGAATTACACAGAAGACAATCTTGACCTGAGTCCTCACAGATAGCATCTTGCCTTTCATACTAGCCATGTTTCCTCTTTTTAAAAACAACTATCCACCAGACCCTCAGACTTTCACGTTGAATCTACAGTGCTACCTGTGAAATCCTCTGCAGCTACAGCATAGTCCATAGCTCTAGCAACTCATTTTCTCAGAAATAAGCAAGTTCTCAGCTCCAGCCATGAACATGAAAGTTATTCTGGACTAAATTACAGTTAGAAAGAAGAGTAGGTATTACATTTCATTTGGCATTTCTATATACTTTTATAAACAGAAATGCAGACATATATGGATTTTGCCACTCACGATACCATTACAGGACACAAAGAGCCTTAGGTGACAATGTTCCAAGTATGGTAAACAGCAGTCAGGCCTGAAAATTATAACTGTACAAAATAAGCTATTGGTTTTAACACTGTTTTAGTCTCTATTAAATATCTTCTGAATGCTCAGCTCTCTTGCCATGTTCTATTGCTTATTTATAATCTTTTCTAATGTGAATAAACCACTCGAAAAAGATAAAAATGCAACCTGGAGTTCCATTTCAGTGTGTCCTTAACATCGAACTAGCTTAAGGAGTATCCAGTGCCAGTCCCCACCCTCTGGCATGACACCGTGTAACAGACGAAACAGGGCAGGCCTGTTCCTCAAAAGCCTGTGCACTCCCCAAAGACCAAACACCCCAAGATACAACCCAAAGAAACCCCAAACAAAAAGCTTAAGTTGCTTATTATAATGTATGATACGTCTCTTCATTTTGTCACCAAAATACCTAGCTGCATTTGCTTCTCTTACATAACATATCCCAACTGAACATGGAGTTATAGAAATTTCTCAGCTAGAAACTTTTAGACAAGTCCCAGCTTTGATATTTAAATATTAACTGATCTGGGGACCACAACAACACAGGCTAATATCACTGAATTCATGGAAAGATGCAAAGGTATGCCAGTGGGCAGAGATTTAAAATGCTTCCTTTCTGGGATATGATTTTAATCTCACTTTCAATGATGCTGTTTTTAGTTGCAGAAGTAATCCTTCCACGTGTCATAGTACAAGCCCATTTTTCTGCACTCAAGGAAATGGTGCTTGATTTACATATTTGGAGGCTGCTTCTAAGCCACAAAGTGAACTGAACTCAGTGTACCTGCTCCAGCCTCACACTTGAGCTTTCCCATTTGCTGCTGAGGCAGGTCTGTGCTATGTCAACGGGACTCCAGACTTACCTCAGTGATTAGAAGCAGATCAGCTGTTAGGAGCAGGAATTTTCCACCTGTTGAACTGATTGATCCTATTCCCTTGCAAATATACTTTCCAAGCTGACTCCATCTGCTAGGGCAATAGGGCCTTGATTCTGAACTTCACTAAGAATAATGCACAAATTACTATCCTCACTAGATTACATCCAGCACTCATCAGCGGGAGTGGAGCCAAAAACGAAGGTGGCTGCCCAACCTGTTGGGGCCTGCCTGAGACCATGAAATTGACCTAAGGTAGACACTTTATGTGTGTAAAAACCCACACAATAATGCCTCCTTACCTGATAGGGGTAGTTGTACCAGCAGTGCCTCGTATTCCACAACCAGGGGGTCTGAAAAAAATGACAAAGAAATATTTTACGTATTTTAGAAAGTGGATAAGAGGACAAAAAAGGTTTACGATAGGCTCTTGCCCCAATATTTTGGGATTTCAATAATTTACCTGTGTGAGAACTGAAGAACTTTAAAACAGCTAGGCCTAAGATATTAAAACAACTAGTAGCATACAGTATATTCTCTTTTGGTAATCTAAACTCCACTGGTAGTATTTCAGGCTGCTTCTGGGATGCAGTCCCAGCTGGTGTTTTTTTTCCTCTTTTGCTGGTCACTTAGATATATTCCTGCTGCATAACCAGCCTCAACAGCAGGGCCCTGCAGGGGTCTCACAGAAACCAGATGTAAATCCTCCATCTCACTCTTATCTGTAAACACTGATGACAGTTAGTATAAACTGCCCTGAAACTCCTCAGACTCAATCTTTACCAAGCGACATTATTCATGCCTTTACCAGGATTCAGCAATAGGTAGGCACACTTCTTATTTCAGAAGCACACCTCAAAATAACCCTCACAGCACATGCCAAATCCTGACCTTCGGTCAAGGTCTTTTTACGACAAAACAATTATTCTTAATTTGAGGGTAATTACTTGCCTTATGATACAGTATAATTAAGCAGGAAAATCTCAGTGTACACACAGATTCCAAACATTTGTAATAATCAGGGAGGGGTTGGTATGAATTCAAAGAGACAGCCGAATTATCCAATAAGACCAGCACAAACTTTTTTATAGGCTCAAAATAATTTCAAAATAAGCACTAATGTTATAATTCTTTTGCATGCCTTATCTACAGCTGTCAGCACTTTCTGATATACATCTATATACATTTGATATACATCTATATGTTTCTTACGATTAACTTGCCAACATCTTCATCAGCCCTGTATCATAGGAATGAGGACAATTAGCTTCAGGTGGCTAATATCTGCTGGGTCCGCCTTATGTCCTATATGCTTTTAAAGGCTCCTACAGATGCTAACTTATTTAATCCTTATAGTAGCTACTAGTATTTTTCTTATTTTATAGATAGGTAAATGGAGGCCCCAAGTCTGTGAATAACTACCTAGGTTAAACAGCTAGGCAGTGGCAAAGTTGAAAATCAAACTCAGACTCACTGGCCCCAAACCCAAACATAACCACTGTGCACGCTGTTCCTGAGTCTGATCAAACTGAACCCAATCTCAAGGTAAGGAGCCAGATTCCTATAAAAAGTCATGCACTGTCCTAAACCTATGTTCCAGAATCTTTACATTTTCCTTTCATTCAAGCACTATTCATTTTCTTTCCTTTTTGAGATCTTAATTTGGCTCCTCATTTTGCCATCCGTTCAACACGGTCTGTATCATGTAATCTCCCTGCACTTAACTTCCTAAGTGTCTGAGTTGTATGTCTGGCTGTCTCCTCCATTTCTCTTATCTGTAACATCAATGTTCACTACTGACCTCACAGAGTGATTGTGAAAATCAGATGAGATACTGTGCATAAAAATACTTGGGAGGAGGTTTACTGTGTTTTTATACTTAAGTCAGCAATATGTATCTATTGAAGAAGATGTAAAAAATAAAAAATAAACATAATTTAGATTTTTATCACTGTTAACATTTTATGTATAGTCTATTTTTGTTCTTTTGTTCGTATGCAATATAGTTATAAATATGATACAGATCAATTTACTTTTAAATACCCATATGTATGCATATTTTTTAAAATGTGGGCACAATACAGCAACATCTGTGTTAAAGTACAAATGTTAGTTATTCCTCTTCTCTCTGATAAAGTTGATTATCTCCTCAATTGAAAGTCCCCGAGGGAAAGTTACGTCATATGCATGTTTATCCTCTCACCATAGACTTCGAAGTTCAGAGTTCAGCACTCATCTACTGAATGCTAATGAAGAGGAATTTAGAATGGAAATGCAAGGCCTTGTGTTCATCTAAATTTATCAGTCCCAAGACCACTGGGCGTGTGTGTGCTTGCCCCTAAGGATACAGCAGTCATCTCTGTGACAATGCCCATCCCTTCCAGTGACAGGCAGGAGGACAAGGTGTGATTCCCTATGATCCAGAAAAATCCATCGTTCAGAGCCTCCCTTCCTTTGTGAGCTTTTTGGCTGATTAGTCCTCTCAAACCCAGGCTTTTCTCTGTGTGCATCAGATGTGCATCACCTAGACCTGCTGTCATTGCGTGCCCGATGCCTGACTGAACTGCAGAAACAGTGGATAAGTGTCTGCCTCTCACCGGGCTCCTGTGCAGCAGAGGCAGGGGTACAGGCCTGGATACCATGAATCTGACAGAGCTACCAGGACCCAAGCTCAGCTCACAAGTTTTCTGACCCATCATTTAAGAATAGATTCTTTCAGCCAGGCGCGGTGGCTCACGCCTGTAATCCCAGCACTTTGGGAGACCGAGGCAGGCAGATCATGAGGTCAGGAGTTTGAGACCAGCCTGGCTAATATGAAATCCCACCTCTACTACTGAAAATACAAAAATTAGCCGGGCGTGGTAGCACACATGTGTAGTCCCAGCTACTCAGGAGCTGAGGCAGATGAATCTCTTGAACCCAGGAGGCAGAGGTTTCAGTGAGCCAAGATCGTGCCACTGCACTCCAGCCTGGGTGACAGAGCCAGTCTGTCAAAAAAAAAAAAAAAAAAAAAAGCATAGATTCTTTCACACAGAATACATGTTCACATATACCCCTCACTCTGACAACATCAGGTATTAATATCACCTTCTATATGCACAGCACATTTGTCTAGGACCTTCTGGTACTCCCCAAACACTGTGAGACAGAACAAATCTCTTTCCCAACTTACAGATATGAAAACTGAAGTTCATGAGTTGATTCTCCTGATTTCTTATAGCTTAACACTGGTGTATGAATCTGGACTGACTGCTTATAATTTAGGCATGATTTATTTAAATTGATACAATAAAGTTGACATTTATCTACTTTCGCCACTGATTAAAATTTTTCAGTTTTTTAGAATCATTTTCACATTCATTGGATGCCAAAATCCATATATTTTACCACACCAATTATAGGACAGTAATGTAATTAAGGACTTAAAAAGATGAAATATTTAGACACCATAGAAGAATGGTGATTAAAAATATACTAAAACCCCTCAATTTAGAAGGTTAAGCCTAACATCTCCCTAACTAATAATAAAAGCTCTGTCCCCAGGGGAGTGCATGGCAATTCAAGCACATTTTCCAGAAAAAGAATGCCTTTTTCACATGTTACAACATCAAGGAATGTTATCAAGGTTGGAAAATCTAAAATCAAATTTTGGGTCAGTAGTGGTGGCTCACGCCTGCAATTCCAACACTTTGGGAGGATGAGGTGAGACGGTTGCTTGAGGCCAGGAGTTTGAGACCTGCCTGGGCAATGTAGTGGGACCTCATCTTTACAAATAATATGAGCATTTGCACCTATAGTCCCAGCTACTCAAGAGATTGAGGTAGGAGGATTGCTTGAGCCTGGGTGGTGGGGGGCCCAAGGCTGCGATAAGCCATGATTGTGCCAGGCATTCTATCCTGGGCAACAGAGTGAAACCCTGTCGCAGAAAATAAACATTGTTCCAATAACGTATGATTCACATTATTCCTTCTCACACATGTACTCTTAAATAATGTTATAAAACATTTCGCAGATTTAAAGTATTTTATACATATCATCTCATTTAATTCTAACAACAGCATTGTAAGCAATCAAGATAACATCACCAGCAGAGGCCAGCAGATGCAATTAAAGACTGACAAGGAACATGCCAGCTCAGTGTTTCACCAGCTGTTAAAATGCAGGCTGAGGTCTAGGCTTGGGGATGAAATTCTGCATTTCGAAAGCTCCCCGTTGATGCTGATGCTGTTAGACCATGGACCACACTATGCAAGTAGTAAGATACTAGGGAAAAGTAAGAAGGGTGATTCCATCTTTTTGGTATTTACCATGTGCAATGCACCTTGCTAAACACTTTGTTATATTTCACAGTCCTGTATAGGTAAATGAATTAATGAATTATTTCCAATTTTTGTGAGAATCATTTGAAGCAGAAGAACCATTGCTAGCAAAACAATAGCTAAAGATATGCCTCTCATCCAGCCTCCCTGGCTGGTACAACTCTGGTGGAAGCAAAGTTTATATGTGCCACTTGGGGATGGTGCCCCTAAAAGGTCAGTGTGAATGAATTCCTTTCACTCATCCTCCATTCCCATTGAAGGGAGATAATGAAAACTGAAGCAGTCCCTACTGGCCCGGAAATGGAAGTTTCTATGGTATCTGGTATCAGAGGTCTCCCACTAGCTCAGATCTGCTTCCCTCTGGATTATATGTATGAACTAAATAAATTCCTATCATTTCTCTCATATTTAAGTTAGTGTTTTTTGTTTTACTTATATATACAGTAGCATAGCATGTATTCTCACTAATACTAACATATGCATCAAGGTAAGTATCAATTTTTTTTGTAGACAAAAAAACACTCTCAGAGAGGAACAGTAACTAATTACAGGCCATGCAGCTGGTAAGTAGAGAAGGTGGAAATCAGAGCTAGGCCAGCTGGGCTCTTCCACCATGCTTTCTGCTGGGTACTCTGGGGGACAAAGAATGAGTAATGAAAGAAAAACGTCACAGGCATTTGGAATTGATTCCCTCCAAATGAGCTATGACCTAGAAACACTGAATTTTAGGTTTAGAAAGGACCTCCAAACCCTGTAATCTACAGAACAATCCGCAGGTCCATATGGGTAACCAGTTCTTACTATTAAATAACTCCATGGTTATCTCACTGACAAGACCCCTTGGGCTACTTTCTTTCCTTTTCTTCTTCTTCTTCTTCTTTTTTTTTTTTTGCCTTGTTCAACAGAAATTGTATCCTCTTTTCTTTTTTCTTTCTTTTTTTTTTTTGGCATCTGCTCTAATCCCTAACATGGCTGTATTTGAAGATAAGGCCTTTGGAAGGTAATTAACGTAAAATGAGGTCATAAGGTTAAGAGTCTTAAACTGATAGGATTGGTTGCTGGTTGCGTTATAAGGAGAGGAAGAGCAAGAGAAAGATTTCTCCCTCTCCACACACATGCTCAGAGTGAAGACCACGTGAAGACCGCAGTGAGAAGGCCGCTCTGCACACTAGAAAGAGGGCCCTCACTAGACACCAATCCTTACCACACCTTATCTGGAACTTCCAGCCTCCAGAACTATGAGAAATAAATTTCTGTTGCTCAAACCATCTAGCATGCGGTATTTTGTTATAGCAGTCTGAGCTGACTAACATAGCATCATAAGATAACTCCTCATAAATGGTGCTTACTAGCTATTAAATTACATGTCAACAAATTTCAATTTACGAAGACTTATAAAATGTCTGAATAAGACTAAGGCAGGCCATATCATAGTGGATGAGAAATTAGCTCTAACTCTCTCAATCTAAAACGCAACGTATAATGGGATTTTTCATTAAATTATATGCCTCTTCTCCCAGACGCATCAATTGAGGCATAACTCAGCAACAAGCATATCCATCGATAACAGATTCCCTTGGGAGGCATCTGTGGCTGTTCATACCCTGAGCAAACCTGATCCTGGCACCAGGATAGGAGCCAGAAGCACTGGTGGAGGTCAAGCCTTCACTGGCATTTTGACCACAATAATTGAGTGCAATTTATTCTATAATTTTTTTTTTTTTAAAGAGAAGAGTAAAGCAGTGTCTTTAAGTGTCAGTAAATCTGCTCTTTCATCCAGTTTCTTCTTTTATTGGCTGCACTATAGAGGTTTCATTGTGAACAGAAGTCATAAAAACATAAGGTCTGATACTTTACCATCTGCAATAATCATGTCAGTGCAAACCTAAAGAGACAGAAATTTTGAAACTAGGACCAGAGGAAAGGACATCTGATTAACCAGGCAAGTGGTTAATACACATACATAAACATATATGTTTTTCCCTCCAAGAATCAGTAAGTATCTGCAGCTGAATAAACAGTAGTTTCTTTGAATTAATAACTATTTTAACAAAAGAACATGAATCATAAAACATATGAAAGACATTTTGTTGCCTCATCAAAAATGTAAAAGGTATGTGGGTATTTACTCGAAGTCAGCATCTTGAAGCAAATTTCATTTTTTGCTATTTCCATGAATACTCTTACCTAGCATTCACAAAGCCCAGCTGATGCAATTAAAGTCAAGGAATATATTTTAAGAGACATCTGTTCTCTATGTAGTTGGACTATGTTTAAAAATACCAAGACCCCAGATTCTTAAACTACTCTGACACTACTTTCATTAAAACTAATCTGAGAAAACACTCACTGAGTTATATTTAAACCTTATACCTTTTGCTTACACTGAGGATTTACTGTAGGAAACAAACATAAGAAAAATGCTTTCATGAATTTATACTGGAAATGTTCACCCTAAGTCCAATGTGTAAGTTCCATGGGACATTTTTGCTTCAAAATTTAGTCCAAGGCAGGAGAAAATACTTCTTTTCTCTGAATATTTATCATATTTCTTTGTGCCAAGTGAGAGTTAAGTTTCTGCATGGTTATTAATACTTTCCACCCTGGTTTTGAGAAGCTGAGATCTAATTCTAAAGCTCAGTCATCGCAACTGTGATCTGTGATTGCCTCTCAGTATCTTTGCTTATTTCTCTTTCCATGTCTATTTCTAAATTTTCAATATCCATATTAACAATTTGTTATGTAAATGTTGAAGATTCTTTTAAGAAACAATTGTGTAATTCAAATGAATGTAAATCAAGTTGAGATGATAATCTACAATTTTAATTTAATACACATTATAAAATAACTCAGACTACAAAGAAATATTTCATATTTTGTGAGTTTACAAAGATATAAATAAAGTATGTTTGGAATGAAAAGAATGAAGCCAGAAGTCTCTCAGCCTAAAGAAAGTCTTCGTTAGTGGTGAGCAGCTGAGAGCACTCCCAGAATACAAGAGGTGCCCTTGCCTCCTTTCCTGGGACAGTAGACGTATGACTATAAATCTACCAGGCACAGCAGTAACCCCTCCCTAGAGGCCTGTGGCATCTGCATTAGCCTTGAAAGCTCTCCTGATGTGGAAGTGTAATTTGGACTTGACCCCATGGCATTACATAAAGATAGCCTTTCATATTGATCAGGCTTTAAAAAGGATGCTAGTCCTCTAGTCCTGGTCTAGCATACGCCTTCACCACATTCATTCAGCAATCAATTTAGTCAGTAACTTTCATTCTATGAAGTATTCATACGAAGACAGAGTTTTTTCGAGATGGGCACTGAGGTCACAGGATTTCTAAGAGGGTTCTATCATAGAAACAAGAAGAAAAATGTAAGTGACATTTCCTTGGCTTCTTAACCCTTTCAGCCAATAGTTCTCAACTTCTGCCTCTGTTCAGCTGAGGGGCTCCACACATCTAACAGTCACCATGGCACACTATGCTGTGGTTCTTAAGAGTCTGGGGATGTGGTGCTTGAAAAACCATTTCTCCCATTTGTTCTGATGTGGACTCTCCTCTATACCCAGCAAGAATAATTGCAAATAGAAGAGACCAATCGATTCCATGTTTATAACAGGAATTAGGGAGAAAGAGACCAGTATAGAAAAGAGAAGATGAATGAAAACAAGGTAGAAAGAAAGACCTAGAGGGAGGGAAATAGTGACAATGTCAACACATGGGGAGAGAGCTGTGCAGATCAATGTAGAATGTGAGAATGAAGCCAATGAGAGTGGCTACTAAGAAGCACAAAATTAGTCAAAAAACATTTTAGAGAAAGAACTGATAACATAAGACAAAGAATCACTATTTCTAATATGTAAAGAGCTCATAAAAAGTGTTTAAAACATTTAAATATCCAATGAGAAAAATGGGCAGAAGATATAAACAAGCAACACATCAAACAAAAATATGTGACCAAAAGCACATGTAAAAATTACAGATTAAAACTAGACAGAATTTTTTATCTGAGAGTCTGGCAAACATTTTTTATACTCAAAGGTCACGTATGCACTTACAGGAAAACCAATACTCTGCAAACTGGAATAACCTTTCTAAAGGGTAATTTGGTAACATATATCAAGAGTCTTTAAAATGTGCATATCTTTATGACACAACATTTTTTGCAACAAATGAATTAACCGGCCCCATATCTAAAGGTATTAATACAGAGATATCTATTATAATTCTTTTTACAATAAAAATTAAAAACATATCCTTGACTCAGCATTTATTATTTAAAAATAATTAACTAGACCCATATGTAAAGGCATTTATACATAGATATGCATTGTAATTCTTTTTATAACAAAATTAAAATAAATCAGATTGTTCAGTAATATAGGGTTGACATTTTCTTAATTTGGGATTCTCCAGAAACAGACACCGAGTTAAAGACCTGGATGCAGACTGCTGTGGAGAAAGTAAGATAGATGAAGGAGAAAATCCAATACAGTTTTCAGGAATGAGCTGGTTATCGCTGTAGGCAACTGGATTTCAACTCCAGTGGGAACCCCCGCAGAACCATGTAGCATGGATCTTCTAAGTATCTCAACATGGGACAGGGATGCTGCAGTGTTTATCCACCAACTCCCGCCCCACATTGTGAGAGTTGTAGTATCAACTCCCCCATTTTTATAGGTTGTATCTTCCTGTGTCTAGGAGACCTTTGGAGAGACCTTTGGAGCTCTGGAGAAAGAGCAGAAATACGGCCCAGCTTGTATGTCATGTGGCATACTGTAAAGGGTGCATGCAACTTCTCACTACCGCTGTGCTAAAACTAGATGAGCTATGGAAATGTAACAGGCACATTCATATTTTAAGATCAGGTTACAAGCAGGGTATACAGTGTACTTTATGTTTAAAGTAGATATATTTAGACACACACACTGAAAATGCCTAGCAATGTATTTACCCAAAATTACTTAGTGGAAATGTGTGAGTAATAATTATTTCAGGGGATTTTTATTTTTTTCTTATGTTCGTATATTACTATTAAATTACGTATTGCCATAGTTATAATTTTTCTTCAATGAACAAGTCTTATCTGGATAATAAGCCAAGTTTATGTAGTTTTAACAGGTCTTATTTCAAAAAACACACTGACAAACTAAAAATAGAACTACCATATGATCCAGCCACCCAGCTACTAGGTATATATCCAAAGGAAAGAAAATCAGTATGTCAAAGAGATATCTGTATTTCCACGTTTACTGCAGCACTGTTCACAATAGCCAAGATATGGAATCAACAGATGAACAGATTTAAAAAATGGTACGTATGCACAATGAAATACTATTGAGTTATATAAAGGAATGAAAACCTGCCATTTGTAGCAATATGAATGAGTTTGGAGGACATTACTTTAAGCGAAATAAGCCAGGCACAGAAAGACAAGTACCTCAGGTTCTCACTCATATGTAGAAGCTAAAAAAGTTGATCTTAGAAGTACAGAGTAGAATAGTGGTTACTAGGGGATGGGAAGAGTAGGGGAAGTGGTTAGCCAGAAGCTGGTTCTCGGGTACAAAATATATCTTGAGAGAAAGAATAACTCCTAGGGCTCTACAGCATTGTCAGGGACCTAGAACTAACAACAATTTACTGTGTATTTAAAAATACCTGGAAGAGTGGTTTTGAATGCTCCCAACACAAATAAGTAATAAATGTCTGAGGTGATAGATGTGCTAATTGCCCTAGTTTCATTGTATACATGCACTGAACTATCACACTGTACCCCATAAATATGTACAATTATGTGCCAATTAAAAATAATAAAAGCAAGAGAATAAGAAGTTTTTTAAAAACCATATTTGCTCTATATTTATAAACAACATTAATAGTATTATAATACATTGCCACCCTCAAATTATTCAATAATTCTAATTAACTTTAAAAGCTAGCATAGGATACAGCTTCCTCTGGAGTATTTATATGTTGACAGTGATATTTCAAGTACAAACAAATCATTAATAATTCAAAATTCCCAATTAAGAGACAGTAAAATGAGAGAAATAAGAGGAGCAAATAACATAGAATAAAACCTTGCACTCATTACTGTGATAATTAGCCATTCTGCTACCCACCCAACTTGCTTCCACCTTCCAAGATCCCCATCGATCCCTTCCTTACTACTTCTCAACCCATTTGCCCAGGCCTTAAAATCTATTTGTGCTATTACTGCACGCTTCTCATTCACACATTGTTACAAGTATTAACTGAGTATCTACCATGCACCAGGCACTCTGCTGGGTATGAAGATGCAATGGACAAGCTCTCCATTCCTAGGGAACTTACCACCTCCTGGGCAACCAAAACAATTACATTACATGCTACGGCAGGAATAAAGACAAGTGGCTTATGAGGACACAGAACATAAAAAGACACTTAGTCCACTTTGTGCTGCTATAACAGAATACCACAGATTGAGTCGTTTAGAAAGAACAGAAATGTATTCCTCATAGTTCTGGAGGCTGTTAGTCCAAGATTAAGGCATTGGTATTTGGTCTAGTGAGAGCCTTCTTGCAGCACTCTCACATGATAGAATGCTGAAGGGCAAGCTACCCAAACGCTGTGTGAAGCCTCTTTCATATGGATCTAAGTCCCATGAAGGAGGAAGGAGCCCTCATGGCCTAATGTCTTCCTGCAGGCCCCACCTCTTAATATTATCACATGGCAACACCTGAACTCTGGAGGGGACACATTCAAATCACAGCAGCCTTGGAGGGTGGGGTGGGAGGAGGAGGCTCCATGATGGGGGGGCCCAGTAGTTAGAGACAAACAGAAGGTAGTCAGTGAGCAGATGGAGGCAGGGAACTACAGATGGAGGGAAGAACCTGTACTTTGTTATAGCTCATGGACCAAGTCATATCTCCAACATCATCGTTTTTCCTGATCATCCCGCTCCTTGCTCTCCAGAGAAGAAAAGTTCGAATGCCCCCTCTCCATTTCCTACTGAGAAGGTGAGGTGCCTGTGCTTGGCTTTCCAGGCTCCTGCTTGCTCGCAGACCACTGTGGCTGTGCATGACTACGTCCGCTCTTCCCAGCCAGCATCCCCTGCCCTCCCCAGGCCAACTCCCTTGTGTTCTATTTATTCCTATCTCCTCGCCAGCCAGAACTACTCAGACCCCTCTGTCTTTCTGCTTCCTGCCCAATCTTCCAGGCTCTAGTTTGCTGGCTTTCCGCTTCCAAAAATGATTTTAAGCATTTGTGGGTCTTCCTCTTCAAAGAACTCCAGACTCTGAAAATGCTGTAGTTTATAAATTAATTCCAATGTTTAAGAAGTGCCTATCATGTTTCCCTGTGGTTTAATGCTCTTTGGTATTGATTTCCTAATCAATCATCAATGTGTAAAAAGACTTCTAAGCACATAGGAGGCTGCAGGTTACTGGATATTGCTCATAAATAAGAACGATGTGGATCAGTACAGAGGGGCAAGTAATGAAAGAGTAAACTAATAGTTATTGGCCTCCTTCTTGATGTCAGGCACAGTATAAGACCCACTTGTAGTTTCAGGCATTGCTGTATGAGATGCTCATCGTAAACCTCACAAACACTACAAAGAGAATTGACAGCAGTGGCCACGGACCTGAATTCAAGCCTCACTGAATAATGTCCTATCTGTGTATGAGCAAGGTACTCATCTCCCTGAACAATACTTTCAAATAAACTGTTTTTCATGACTAAGATAGTTTTGTCAAACAGAAAAAATAGATTATGAGTGGAAGCCACAGATGAGAAAGAGAGAAGAGATGGGGAATTCTATTTTAACATTCCCTAATAGACACATCTGGATATACATAGAGTCTCTTTATTTTTATTTTTTAATTGACACGTTGTAATAGTACATACTTATGGAGTACAATTTGATGTTTTAACACATGTAGCTACCGGATAATGACCGAATTAGGGTACTTCACATATCCATTACCTCACGCACGTAATCGTTTCTTTGTAGTAGATCATTCAAAAGCCTCTCTTCTATTTTGTAATACACAGTACCCCAGTGTTAAGCATAGCTGCCCTGCTTTGCAATAGAGCACCAGAACTTATTCCCCCTATCTAACTGTAACTTTCTACCTGTTGCCAAAGCTCTCCCCAACCTCCCCTCCCCAGTCTCTGGTAACTACTGTTTTACTCTCTGTTTCTATGACAACTTTTTAAAATAGATCCCAAATGAATAAGATTATACAGTATTTGTCTTTTGTATTTGGCTTATTTCGCTTAATATGATGTCCTCCAGGTTCATCCACATTGTTGTTACAAATGACAGGATTTCATTCTTTTTCATGACCAAATAGTATTCCATTGTGGATATATGCCACATTTTCTTTATCCATTCATTGAATGGACACTGAAGTTAGTTCCATGTTTTTGCTATTTTGAATGTTGCTGCCATAAATATGGGAGTACAGTTATCTCTCTGACATACTGATTTCCTTCCTTTGAATATATACCCAGTAGTGGGATTGCTGGATCACAGGATCCCTTTACTCTTAATCCTATGAAAACATGAATTATTCCAAGGAGTTGGGCTACAGGCAGTCGTTCCAATTAGTGACTAATACAAAGGTCTGCCAAAAGAGCC
The DNA here is from genome assembly GCF_048565385.1 of Saimiri boliviensis. Classification (NCBI taxonomy): domain Eukaryota; kingdom Metazoa; phylum Chordata; class Mammalia; order Primates; family Cebidae; genus Saimiri; species Saimiri boliviensis. Next base: position 71,118,980 of record NC_133453.1, read on the forward strand.
TGTGTGTTCCTCCCAGGGATTTACAAGGGCTTCTGGAGCCACACCACCTCCTCAAGGCTCCCAACCCCCACCAGAAATGGAGGGCTGGTAACATGGTATAATTACCATGTACAAACAGGTCTTCTCATTCCTATATTGAACAACTACTCAGGGCAGAAAGAAACATATTATGAAGGTAGAGGACACATGAAAATAAGTCAACAGACTTAAAACAATAAACCAGAATCTTGTTCTTCTTTTGTTCCAAGGTAATGGGTTTTCCAGCTGGAAGTCTGATGATCCAGCTAGACGGTGCTTCTCAGCTCCCTTGCAGTAGGAAGCAGGCGTCCTTCCTCCACATTTCCCTTTGCAGCCAGCGGGAGCTCAGATGAGGCAGGAATCTAGCTCCCACTAGGCCTGACAGTGCCTCAGGCAGTGGTTCGTGAAGGGCCATCTGCAGATTTTTGAGGGTCCCTGAGATGGTTTCAGGAAGCTATGAAATCAAAACTATCTTCATAACAATAGTAAGTGCCTTTGTCGCTGTGTCGATATTTGTATACTGATGGCAAAAAAGCAATGGTGTCGCCACACTGTCCTCCACAATGGTTGAACTAATTTACACTCCCACTAACAGTGTAACAGCATTCCTATTTCTCCACATTCTCTTCAGCATCCGTTGTTTCTTGACGTCTTAATGATCGTCATAACTGGTGTGCAATTGTATCTTATTGTGGTTTTGATCTGCATTTCTCTAATGACCAGTGATGATAAGATTTTTTTCATGTGTTTGCTGGCCTCATAAATTTCTTCTTTTGAAAAGTGTCTGTTAATATCCTTTGATCATTTTCTATTGGGGCTGTTTGGTTTTTTTTTCTTGTAAATACGCCCAAAGGATTATAAATCATTCTATTATAAAGACACATGCATACATACGTTTATTGCAGCACTATTCACAATAGCAAAGACTTGGAACCAACTCCAATGCCCATCAATGATAGACTGGACAAAGAAAATGCGGCACATTTACACCATGGAATACTATGCAGCTATAAAAATGAATGAGTTCATGTTCTTTGCAGGGACATGGATGAAGCTGGAAACCATCATTCTTAGCAAACTAACACAGGAACAGAAAAGCAACCACCACATGTTCTCACTCATAACTGGGAGTTGAACAATGAGAACATATGGGCACAAGTAGGGGAACATGACACACCGGGGCCTGTCAGGGGGTGGGGAGATAGGGGAGGGACTGCATTAAGAGAAATATCTAATGTAGATGACAGTCAACAGGTGCAGCAAACCACCATGGCACATGTAACAAACCTGCATGTTCTGCACATGTATCCTAGAACTTAAGCCTAATAAAAAAAAAAATTCTCCAAAAAAAAACAAAAACAAAAACAAAAACTGCCAGAGGTTTAGCAGGAAACAAGACAGTAGCACCAAACTTGAGGATACCGTCTTCTTCACCAGCAGTCATGATTAGAAGGAAAAAGTTTCAATGAAGAATATCCTTGATGAAGCAGTTAAAGTCATTAACTTCATTAAACTTCTACCCTCAAGTAAACACCCAGATGATAGGACGAGAAGTATACATGCAGCATTTCTGGGGCATAAAGAGGGAGGACACTTAGGTGATTCTCGTTTGAGCTGCAGGCTGAACTAGGCACTTTTTCATGGAGGGACCTTTTGATACAAAAGTGTGACTGACAAGGTGTGGTTATTCTGAAATGAGTACTTGTAGACATTTTCTCAAAAATGGACAAAGAGACCCTGCCACTTCAAGAAAATCAAATGACACTATGTGTTGCAAATAGTAAAATTCAAGCTTTTAAGTGAATATTATGACTATTTTGGAAAACATGTATAGGCCACCATCAACCTTATACCTCTTCTCAACAGCTAAAATTTTTCTGAGGGGATCAGTGAAAACAACAACAAACGCGGGTTTTGAATGTTCCATAATGACATGTGTAAACACTTGTAAGCTCTCTGTACCTCAGTGGACCAGTAATTTCCAAATGACTAATGCATGCTAAAAAACCATGTGTGGGTAAAATAGCCATTCAAAGGAAGAGATAGATTAATAGATGTTAACATTAACTGTGTATAAAAAGTCCAATGACATTTAAAAAAACATCTTGTTGAGTTTTGCTACAGTATCAAGGAAGAATACTTACAGTTTTCTGGAAAATACTATTAAGGTACATCTACCTTTCCCAATGACATATCTTTAAGTTCAGATTTTCTTCATATACTTCAACCAAAATAACACATCACAAAAGAATGAATTTAGAAACAGGAATGAGAATCCAGCTCTCTTCTACTAAACCATATATTAAGGAGAACTGCAAAAATCTCTAATTTTTTGTTTTAGAAAATAGTTATTTTTCTCCAAATGTCATTTATGTTACCTTGTAAAGCATTTATTATTTTTTGTTTGTTTGTTTTGTTTTGAGACAGGGTCTCACTCTGTCACTCTGGCTGGAATGCAGTGACATGATCTTGGCTCACTGCAGCCTTGACCCCAGGGCTCAAGCCGTCCTCCTGCCTCAGCCCCCCAAGTAGCTGAAACTACAGGTGCACACCACCATGCCCAGTTAATTTTTTGTGGTTTTTATAGAGACAGGTTTCACCATGTTGCCCAGGCTGATCTTAAGCTCGTGAGCTCAGGTGATCTACCTGCCTCAGCCTCCCAAACTGCTGGGATTACAGGCATGAGCCATCATGCCCGGCCTATTGTTGTTATGTTTAAATAAGGTAATGTAGGCCAGGGGCAGTGGCTGATGCCTGTATTCCTAGCACTTTGGGAGGCTGAGGTGGATGGATCACAAGGTCAGGAGATTGACACCATCTGGCCAACATGGTGAAAGCCCATCTCTACCAAAATACAAAAAATCAGCCGGGCATGGTGGCATGTGCCTATAGTCTCAGCTACTTAGGAGGCTGGAATCACCTGAACCCAGGGGGCAGAGGTTGCAGTGACCCAGTGTACTTCCAACCTGGCAACAGAGCGAGACTCAGTCTCAAAATAATAATAATAATAATAATGTAATGTAAATTCCTCAGCTTCAATTACTTATACAATAAATACCAACAGATATGACAAATAGCTAGTATCAATAACATAAACAAAAGCTCTTTAAGATCCTTTGTAATTGTTGCAATGGTAAAGCGTTCCTGATACCAGAAAGTCTGAGAACGACTGCCCCAAGGATGGCAAATCAACAAAATGAAAATAACCCATCTCTAAATATCAGGTGGAGCAGAGCTGCTCTGCTGGCCTGGGCCATTCAGAGTGGGGCTGTGACATGAGGTAGAAACGCATTTCTCTGTCCTTTAAGCCACTGTGTCGGTAAGTTTCTTTGCTACATTATTGATTCATCCTGAACAATTCAAGGCACATACGAGAACTCCAATTCTCAACATGTAATTTCCTTCAAATATATATGCCAAATAAATAATATTCAGAATGTGCAATGTCACATCAATAGTATCCGATACCCAATTAACGTACAGCCTCCTCCAAACTTCATAGCCAAAAGCCAAAATTAGCATCAAGAAGCCAAAAACCAGCCAAATCACATTGAATGTGGGAATACTCTTTTTGTTAAGGTTAGCAATATAGAAGTTTAATTAGACAATCCTTAGCTGTGGAAGATAAAAAGGGATGGCCTTTGAGACAATACAGCCTAATCAACCTTCAAGATTTTCACAAGTCATCAATTTTCAAAAATAAATTTACCTTGAGTTAAAGCCTATTTAAAAAAATCATCTTCCTGAGTATACTTCGAAGCAATTATACAGGAAAAGGTTGAAAAGCCAACTCTCTCTCTCTTAAAGATATCAGGCACTCTCAGCTGGACTTTTCTTGCATACAAAATTTGACTTGCTTTTTAAAATGTTATCTTGTCATCATGCCTGGTTACCACATCTGAAAACCTACAAGTAACAGGTCACAGTATATGAATCATGACTCCAAACATATTAAGTATAAACAGTTCTCTATTTCCCAAACTCATATCCTAGGAGACACTCCCAATCATCTTCTGTCTAGAAATGATCACATATGGCCACGGAAGACATATACATGAATGCATTTATTAACAGAAAAAATGTGCTGTCATTATTTGAGAATGCTGCAGGAAAATACAAAATTTAGACATTTGCAAAGCAGCCAAATACGGGTAACATTAAATTATTTAAGCAGTGAACACCTCTTTTATCAACAGCAGAGGAATCCAGAGTAGAGAGATAAAAGTTCCTTAATTTCCCAATCCCTGCAATTACTGAAAAAGCGGGGAATAGTGAGGAGCAAACCCGAAAGGACACAGGAGCCCCACTCTCAGGCCTTAGCCTGCGATTACTAGCTGGGTGACACTGGGTAAGCCAATTCTCCTATCTGGCTTGCTCATGTATAAAATTAGAAGCGGGACCAAATCATTTCTAGAATGATTTCAAGCCCTAAATTTCACCACCTTTTTTCTCCCAAAAGACAAATCCTGGTTTGTCATGCTGACCATGGTGCTGACCAACCCCATGAATGGAAACTTGACATCACTGGGAGACCTCCCTTTTCCTTCTTTTTGTAATAACCCGATTTACCCAGTGTAATTGAGACTTTCTGAATCACTGACAATATTATGCCACTTTTATTAAACACAATCAGGGCATTATTAGTAATCAGGACAATAAAAAGCTCATTTTGTGCAATTTTGTAATGTTTGAGTAAAACTCATAAAGTGAGTAATGTAAGGCTATCTGTGAGGCTTCAGTTTCATATTAAGTTTGGTATTAAAAATTAAAATTTTCTGAATCAAACACTGATGAAAATTTGATGATAATAATTTAGGAAATTAATACCCACCTTCTTTTCTTCATAGCTACTTTCATATATTAGAATTCAGAAGGAAATCATAATTTGGTTTATCATTACTCAATAGTAATAAGACAGCTGATCAAAGTATGTCCTTCAAATAAATGGCACATCCTGATTTATTATTTATCTCCTGATTTAGGATGGAGAAATTATCCTTCAAGTTGCTCAGTTAATTACAAAGAAGGAATTGATCTCCAGGCAATTATGTTTTGATAATCAGTTTCTGATTTTCATCAAGCTTGTTTTGCTGTGTTCCCAGCTTCTCATCTTCTAAAATTGTATAATCGTTTTTGGGGGGATGAGTTGCAAGATACAAGTAGGATAGATTAACGCAATTGAACTGGATCAAGAGACTCAACCAGCAATACAGAAAAGATTTGCTGAATATAAGTGAAAGCTTCTTTCTGAATAAATCAAGACAGCGCTTAAAAACAATGACACAGAAAGCCTTGGTGATTTATGAAACTAGGATGATATAGAAAATGTGATCTCAAGTTATCTCTCCATTTACTTGGAAACAAAAACTAGACAGCCAAGTAGCCACAGTCTACCACTGACCAGCCTATATCTATGCAAGTAGAATACACTAAGTAGAACTAGGCCCCTCTTTATCTTCTGTTGTATTTTTGGAATGCTTTTTTGATTTGTTTACCCCAACACCTAATGAACTTCTGACTTCACCAATGTCTATAGTATTGGTCCATCAATATTTACATTCTTGTAGTTACGGTTAAACTCTCATGGGGTTTCACTTCTTGCTTGCCAAATACCTGATTCTTCAGGTACATATACTATCAATTTCAGAACTGGCCTGGGTAAACAATTGAAAAACAAGATTATTACTGTACTAGAAACTGGCAATGTTGGAAGTTGAAACAAGCTGGAGCCATCAGCCTCTAGGCCAAGGTATACAAATGACTTCATAATTTCACTAGACTTCCAAGGGCTATGACTCAGAATGAATGTATGAGGCAACCATTAAATGGGAAAACAGCCGAGAAAATGACACTGTGCTCACTCCAACTGAAACAACTTTAGTAAGTGAGCAGAGAGCAAACACTATTCCATCAACTTTGAGAAGTATTATCTAGAAAACTTACATGAAGCTAAGGTGTGATTCCACTTAAAAGATGCATCGAGTTAAATGACAATGCTATTTAAGACCTTCAACGAGCGTTTCTAAGATACTCTACTTGAAGGTGTTTTGCCACCATAAAAATATTTTCAACTGTATAGAAATAACCCAGTTTGGAGTGCTTAAAGTGCTAGTCACCAATTCCAATAAATACATATTTTAGAACGTAAACTGGGTAAAAATGTATTAATTTAGCTTCTGAGTCTAGGATATACATCCTCAAAGAATGACCTCATTTTCATATACCATGAGTTACAAACAGAAATAACAGACATCTTTTACCTAACAGTATAATAGAATTGTATTATACGTAGCTATTATGCCAGCAAACAAAATTTAATCAAAGATAGAAATAAATCCACTCAGGGCCAGGCGCAGTGGCTCATTCCTGTAATCCCAGTACTTTGAGAGGCTGAAGCGGGCAGATCACAAGGTTGGAAGTTTGAGACCAGCCTGACCAACATGGTGAAACCTTGTCTCTACTAAAAATACAAAAATTAGCCAGGTGTGGTGGTGTGCTCCTGTAATCCCAGTTACTCAGGAGGCTGAGGTAGGAGAATCGCTTGAACCCGGTGGGCAGAGGTTGCAGTGAGCCAAGATCATGCCATTGTACTCCAGCCTGGGCAACAGAGCGAGACTCCATCTCGAAAAGAAAGAAAGAAAAGAAAAGAAAAGAAGAGGAAAGAAAGAAGGAAGGAGGGAGGAAGGGAGGGAAGGAGGGAAGGAGGGAAAGAAGGAAGGAGGGAAGGAGGGAAGGAGGGAAGGAGGAAAGGAAGGAGGGAAGGAAGGAAGGAAGGAAGGAAGGAAGGAAGGAAGGAAGGAAGGAAGGAAGGAAGGAAGGGATCCATTAATTGTAATATCAAACTGTTTTATGATAAGACTCATGATTCACTGTAATTCTGTGCCTGGAAAAACTAAGAGGACACCCAAGAGGAGGAAAATTATAGTTAGTCTAAACAGGAAGTAATCAAAAACTATCTAAATATGGGGGAAACTGGCATCTATAACAAGCTCCAACAAGATGCAACTAGCTGTACCACGGATTTCTTTAAGTTTCAGATTACATTTACTTAAATGATGCTACTTTAACAAGTGGTATAAAAATAATCAAACTGAATGCTGGGACAATTAAGTTCCTGATGTATTCTCATTTATTCATTCAAGAATATGCATGTATCCAGCACCTGCTCTGTGCCAGGCAGTGTTACAGGTGCTAGGAATTTAGGAGTGAACAAAACCAAACAGACAGAACATCCTTACTCTCCCAGAACTTATTTTGTAGTGGAGGAAACTGCCAGTAAACAAGAGAAATAAGCAAAAATACACTGCATTTCATAATATAATGAAAGCTAAGGAGGACAGCATGTGGCAGAAAAGGGGCATATGAAATATCAGAGGGGGTGCAGGGAAGACGATACTGATAGCATAGCCAGGAAGGCATCACTGAAGTAGTGACCTCTGAGCAAAAGCCTGAAGGAAATCACTGTCATTGTAACTTTCGCTTTTCTGTTGTGACTATGTTGTTTTCTAGTTTCTACCTTTAATTACATGTAAATAAACTATCCACACAGAGGAAAGAAGGCAAGACTAAGAGGAGACAAAAGACAAACTTGGCTTTTAACTAAGTTCGCCACTGCTTTCTCCATTTCTAAGTCTGTGCCTCACCTTGTGAATGCTAAGTTGTATCCTTAGGTGCAGTCTGCTAATTCGTGGGTCCTAGAAAGAGCTCTGAGATGTGGATAATTAGACCTAGATGGTGGGGGAAGGGGGATGTGACTAGAGTTCAGATTTCTCAGGAGGCTGGCATTCTCTGGCAAGTTGGAAAATGAAAGGGAAAAATATCTAAACAAATTGACCATTTTTCTGCAGGAACCCCTTAACTACTCCTTCATTTAAATGGACATCTTGTTAGCTTAAAAAATAGTGTGGTTTTCTGTTTCAATTCTCTGCTCTATAGGAGAGCCATGGTGATTATTACATGAAGTTTTATGAAGCCAAAAAGACCAAGAGTTTTAAAAGTAAAAACACTGTAGTAATAGATGTCATTGATTTTATTCCTTAGTTCACCCCAATTGCAACACGTTTGGATAACAGAAGACAACAAAGTAGGTGAGATAAAAATAAATCCAATAGATTATACTGATAGTATAATCAGGATTCTGAAGCTGTGTTTTCACATCCAAGACCAATATGATACACATCTAATTCTTCAATATGTTTGACCAGTGTGTCGAATCATTCTGGTCTTTGAAGAAAACATGCTGTTCCTATACAACACATTCTTCTGATATAATCGTATATTTTAAGATATATGAGTTCTTATGACAATCTCCTAATTCATGTCTCAGAATAATCCAAGAGTATATAACTTTATGCAGTGGTTGCTATTCCTGGAAAACATCTGATCAAATGCTATAAATTCACAAGGGCAATAATTTTCAACTAAGGTGTCATATGAGAATCAGTTGTTTTTTTTTTTAACTTACAAGTTCCTGGGTCTCTGAGGCACGAAACATCCAATAATACCAGTAATAACAGGTTTATTTTGCTCAGTATGAAGAGGGTGGCTTTATCTATCTGGAGCAGAGCTGCTTGTCCTCCTCCTCTGAGTGCCTACACCAACATCATTCTCTCTCCTCTTCTATAATTATAGAACCCCAACATTAAGTTAAATATACTGTCTCCTGAAAAAGCAAAGACGACAGTTCTCAGCCTTCTTGCAGTTAGGTATGGCCCTGTGACTCAGTTTTGGTCTATGAAGTGACAGTGGTGTGTGGGATGTCCATAAAGGCTGTTTAATAAGAGATGCTTAGATGGAGAACAACTTTTTATCTATCTACCTTTTTCTTCTTTTGGGGAATTGTTTCATTGACATGGTGGCTGGAGTTCCAGCAGCCATCTTGCACCAGGAAATAATCTGGAAGATAGAAGCCATGTACCAGTATAGCGGAGCATAAAGACAGAAAGTTCCCGTATCTTTCATGACATAATGGAACCATCATACCAGACTTCAGACTTCTTTAACACGAGAAATATACTTTTTCTTGTTTAAGACACTAGGACTGATTCATTGTTGTATGTTCCAAACCTAATCCTAACTAATAAAATAGAGAGAAAAAGCAAGGGACATTTAAAGTCAGAGAAAGATTTCAATGGTTTATAGTGCCTAACCTGTGAATTTCTAATGCACTGACATTTTCCCCCAGTATCTCGAAAGGCATGCATATGTATAACTCTAAGCATATAAAAAGATATAATAGCATTTCAGCCCCATATGCTGAAGCAATAAAGTAAAATAATTCACCTGACCACTTAATACTAAAAAATAATTAGCATAATTTAATAGTTCTAAATTGATAAAAGATTAGAGTTGTGGCCTGGCACAGTGCACATTCTGTAATCCTAGTACTGTGGGAGGCCAGGGCAGGCAGACCACTTGAGGTCAGAGTTCGAGACCAGCCTGGCCAACATGGTGAAACCCAGTCTCTACTAAGAAAAATAAAAAAATTAGATGGACGTGGTGGCAGGCCCTTGTAATCTCAGCTACTTGGGAGGCTGAGGCAGGAGAATCGCTTGATCTTGGGAGGCGGAGGTTGTAGTGAGCCTAGATCGTGACACTGAACTCCAGCCTGGGTGACAGAATGAGACTCTGTCTCAAATAATAATAATAATAATAATAAATTACAGTTTGAAATGGAGTGCAGGGGATGGACTAAAGCTCTATTTACAGAAGGACCTCTTGGGACATGCTGTCTTGTTGACCATGACATAGTGGATAAAGAGGAGGTAAATATGATCCCAAGATCGCTGGCTAGGGTGACTGCTGCAGATGGCCAGAGTCATAAATAAGATGAGGAAAATCAGAATAGGAATAATGGGGAAGGAAAGAGAAGGAGTTTGGTTTTGCCCTTGAAGAGCACCTGAGATTATCTATGGGTTACAATGCGAAGTCCAGAAAAAAGAAAAGAGGCCGGTAATCCAGGTTCACTTGTTCTTCTGCATTTTAAAAACATCTGATGATTCCACAATAAATTACTCAATAAAGGCTGGGCTTCTTATCATTATTTCAACCTGAAATCAATTTACAATTTACAATCTGGCCTCCATCTACTTTTTCAAATTTGCCTGTTCACATCTCTCTGTCTTCGCCTACAAGGCCCCACCAGATACGACTATTATGCCCAAGTCACACATGATTGTTCAGAGGTTCCCCTAACAAGCTTTATAGAAGGTCCTTCCATGCGTAATTCTTTCACAGCACATGTCCATTTTACTTCCAATATCTGTTTACCTGTCTGCCTCCCATACTAGACAGCACTATTTGAAAGCCCAGCCTATTATCTTGGATGTAGCACATTAAAACTGATAAGCACACCAACACTTAATTAACAGAGGCTCACACCGGATGCCTCTATTTTTGCTTACTCCGTTTTCCTTATCTGGAACACAGAAAAGAATCAATGATGACTCTGAGTTGTCAGGATTGGGTGAACAATGTAGTCGTGTCATCCATTAGAGAGAACATATAAAAAAAATAAATATAGAAAAAAAACCTGCCAAATAGCAAAGAGCTTTATCCAAGAAAAGAGGAACAAACACAGTCAAGTCTTTGATAACTTTCATTTCATGTGACAAAATACAACAAGAGCAGAATTGATCGCTCATATTTGGTACAGGCAGGCAGAAGAGTATGACATAAAAGAAGGCTCAAGAGGCAGGGCTGGGGTGGGGTGGATAAAGAAGAGCACTACAGGAAACCTCTCCAAGCCACCAGAATACAATGGCCACTTTACCTATAAAACAGAACTGAGATGCTGTGCTCCTTGCTTACCCTCGCCTCTGTAAGAAACTGACAAAGTGCACAGGCAGATAAGATCTGGAATTTTCCTGCTTAAAGGTTTTCTAAATGCCACTAGGACAGCATGGGTCATCCACTTGTTAAACACAGAAAATCCCAATCCAAAATATATTGCTCAGCTTCTCTAATTTATAATGAAAAGAGAAAATAATGACAAGCTATAATGCAGAAAACGGAGGAGCCTTATCCATGTCATATGTGAAAACTTTTGCCTGCTTTTTGTGGCATCTTATTTTTGCTGAGAATTAACAAAGATTATCAAATGTGTGTAGATTACCTTTTAACTGGCATGACATAGCACAAGATAAACACAATACAAACACAAGATAAGCATTATTAATATTGTGAAGTGCTGACAACATGAGAACTCATTTGACCCCTTGAGAAACAGTCTTCTTAGTTTATATATATCTCAGGCCTTTTATACACAGCATTGGAATATGGTTTTAGGAGACTCCAAGGGAGGAGAACCTGAAACAGGAAAAGTAGTGCTACCCATATATGCCTCACTCAAATTTAAACTGCTTTTCAATGTTGGTTCTCAATGCAGGCCCATTATAAAGACACAGTGAAAATGAATATTGTTTAACCTAGCTATGGAAGCAACCAAGATGTCTGTCAGATGAATACACTGTGCTATATCGACACAATGGAATATTATTCAGACATAAAAAGAAAAGTAAGCCAGTAAGTCACAAAAAAAGACTGGGAAGAACTTTAAATGCGTACTGCTAAGCAAAAGAGGCCAATCTGAAAGGGCTACATATTGTATGAGTTCAACTATATGACATTCTGAAAAGGGCAAAACTTTGGAGAGAGTAAGATCAGTGATTGCCACTGTGGAAGACAGTGTGGCGATTCCTTAAGGATCTAGAAATAGAAATAGCATTTGACTTAGCAATCCCATTACTGGGTATGTACCCAAAGGGTTATAAATCATTCTATTATAAAGACACATGCACGCGTATATTTTGGCACTGTTCACAATAGCAAAGACTTAGAACCAACCCAAATGCCCATTAATGATAGACTGCATAAAGAAAATGTGGCACATATACACCATGGAATATTATGCAGCCATAAAAAAGGATGGGTTCATGTCCTTTGCAGGGACACGGATGAAGCTGGAAACCATCATTCTCAGCAAACTGACACAAGAATAGAAAACCAAACACTGCGTGTTCTCACTCGTAAGTAAGTGTTGAACAATGAGAACACACAGACACAAGGAGGGGAACATCAATCACCAGGGCCTGGGGGCTCGGGGGCTCGGGGGCTCGGGAAGGCATTGCAAGGGGTGAGGGGATTGGGGAGGGAGAGCGCTGGAGAAATACCTAATGTAGATGATGGGGCAATGAAGGCAGCAAACCACCACAATGGCATGTGTACACCTATGTGACAAACCTGCATGATTTGCACAGGTACCCCAGAACTTAAAGTATAGTAAATAAAAAAATTAAATTAAATTAAACTAAAAACAAAATCAGTGGTTGCCAAGTCTAGGGAGGTAGGAAGTGATGAATAGGCAGAGAAGAAAATTTTATTTAAAGCAATGACGCTACTCTCTCTGACAGTGTAATGGTGGATGCATGTCATTATACATTTGTCCAGATCCATAGAACATACGACAATAAGAGTGAACCTTAATGTAAACTATGGACTTTCACCAACAACAGTGTTTTAATATTGGCTCATCAACCGTAAGATAGGTACCACTAATAATGCAAGATGTTAATAAAAGGGAAATCTAGGAAGTGTGGGGATTTGGGGGTGATGATGGCAGGGTGAAGAGTATATGGGAATACTCCATATTTTCCATTCCATTTTTCTCTAAACCTAAAACTACATATATACATATGCATATATATACACACATACAAACACAATCTAATAATTTTTAAAAAAATTATTAAAACCTCCAAATTATTTAATAACATCACTTTGTCAACAGAAAAATGCAAGCAACTTGAAAAACTATATGTCATAATAATTGAGAGTATAACTTCATGAGCTAGAAGGGGTCAAGTTGTAGGTCATTCACTTACTAGTTGCATAATCTTGTTTTATTTCAGCAAGAATTTACTGAGCAACTATCATATGTCAGTCATTATTGTAGGTATGTGATATACAGCAGTGAACATGTAAAGATACCTGGTCTCACAGAGCTTATATTTTACTGTGCAGAGACAGAAATAAATCAACAGATAAATACAGCAAGAGAGAAGGGGATGAGCATATCAGAAAAATGAAAATAAAGAGCAGGTTAAGGGGGAGGTCAGGTTATTAGGGAGGGCTGGGGAGAATTTTCTCATCTGTTAATGAGAGATACAATAGTTCTCACCGTCCAAGGGTGCTGTGTACTTCATGAGCTCTCCCATGGGAAGAGCTCCCACAAATAGCCCTTACCTAGCTCAGTCAGCAAAGATGGCTTCTTATTACAATGACTGCTAAGCAAAAACATAAGTAAATGGTAGTAAATGTTTAAATACTTATGTTATCACACCCATCGTATTTCAATTCCTCATTTTATTTTTTCCCTAAAATGCTAGAGCAAAAGCTAGTATCATGGGAAGTCTAAACTTTAAATACCTTAAGAGACTCATACGCTTCAGGAAAAATGAGCACTTGTAGAATTTTTGGTTATTTACCAGCAAAAACCATCTTTTCGTTTACCTTTCTATTCACTTTTGCCAAGAAATCTCATGCATGATGATGTTGAAGGATCCTAGAAAGATGTGCCAACTGTGTTTGTGTAGGTTAGGTTTGGCTGCAAAGAACAAAAAAACCCAAAGAAACAGGGGCTCAGGAAGATAGGCACTCATTTGTTTTGCAAAAAGCCTGGAGACAGTGATCCAGGGCAGGTATCACGGTATGATGATGACATCAGAGATCTGGGTTCCTCCTGTCAGAAGCAATGTGAACCAGAGCAACTCAATCTTAAATATGAGCTAGGTAATATGAGGCTGAAACCTATTGGGCTGCATTCCCAGACGGTTAAGGCATTCTAAGTCACACGATGAGATAGGAGGTCAGCACAAAATACAGGTCATAAAGACCTTGCTGATAAAACAGACTGCAGTAAAGGAGCCAGCTAAAAACTACCAAAATCCAAATGGTGATGAGAGTGACCTCTGATCATTCTCACTGTTACATTCCCACCAGCACCATGACAATTTACAAATGCCATGTCAATGTCAGGATGTTACCTTATATGGTCTCAAAGGGGGAGTCATGAATAATCCACCCCTTGTTTAGCATATCATCAAGAACTAACCATAAAAATGGGCAACCAGCAGCTCTCAGGGCTGCTCTGTTTATGGAGTAGCCATTCTTTTATTTCTTTACATTCTTAATAAACTTGCTTTCACTTTGCACTGTGGACTCACTCCGAATTCTTTCCTACACAAGATCCAAGAACACTCTCTTGGAGTCTTGATTGGGACCCCTTTTTCTGTAACACTCCTAGCTCCACTGCTCTGCCACTTTTTAGGCACAGACTTAGTCCCTAACATCCAAGGAAGCTGGTGCCATCACATCTGTGTGGAATGAGCAGGAAGAGATAAGGAAGGGCCTCCTGCTTGCCTTTAAGGAGACTACCCAGAAGGCCTTCCCCACAACACTTCTCATGTATGTTATTAACCAACAAAATATCCTAGCCCTTGGCTGCAAGTAAGGCAGGGGTTGTTGAGTTGGCAGCTGTGTGTCCAGCTAAGAAACAAGGAGAAAGGGCTCTCAGAGGTAACAGCAGCTGGTCAGAAGGGCAAAACACAATGGCCATTCCACGTATCCGGCTGGCTGAACAGAGCACCCAGAACTCTCATGGCAATGCAAAAGGAGTCTTTCTGTTTGCAAGATTTTTATATAGTTCTGGGAGAAAAGGAAATTGATGATAGTTGTTAACATATTAACTGAAGAGCAGTGAAGAGCAGCCTTTTTTTTTTTTTAAATTGATCTAAAATATCTACCGAAGACCATAAAACAAACCAAAAAATTCCCCCAAAACCAAAAAACCACCCAAAACCAATACCAATAGATTTTAAGACTGAAGAAAGATTTAGACATTTTTTAAAAGTATGTATTACATATAATACTACAAGAATAGCTATGGTGAATCTACATGTTTTTTATGTAACTACTGAAAAATATTTTCAAATACCATATAATAAGTGAAAAGGCAAGTTACAATATAATGGGAACTACATAACATGTGAATATGAATGATAGTAAAGCAATCGACATAATTTTAGTTTTCAAAATCTCTATATAGAAAATGTGAATTTAAAATGATAGGGGCTGGGCTCAGTGGCTCATGCCTGTAATCCTAGCACTTTGGGAATCTGAGGCAGGAGGATCACTTGAGGCTAGGAGTTCAAGACCAACCTGGGCAACAAGTTCAAGACCAACCCGGGCAACATAGTGAGACCCCTCTTTACAAAAATAAAACTGTTACAGTTTTTTAAAATTCTGCATTCCAGTAGCAATTCTGAACTGCTTGACTGCCATTGTTTTCCTACGATCTTTTGTATATTTTAAATTTATAATCTTTAATCATATATAATTTCAAAAGCCTAAAAGCCATAAATCATAAACAGAATAATGCACTTTTAAAATTACTATCATTTTTGAGTTTGGAAAGAGAAAAAAAATACACACACTGTGTTTAACTGGATGGTGATTTGGAAACAAGAATGAAAAATCAGTAGCTCAAAAGCATCAGGTTTTTAACGGAAGAGAAGCATATGGTGCTAAGTAAATGCAAAACAACGTAAACCTCCTAAAGATCTGAACTGAAGCAGGTCTTATGTTAGACAAGGAACTAAAGGTCAACAATAGGCTACATTCACATCAGATTCCAGGCTTTCATTTATAACTGGGATGAAGTAAAAAAGAAAAATCCTCAGCCTCATTTTGATATTTTTGGTTATGCCTGACTTCTCTTCATGGCAAAGATGAATCATTTTAATAGCTACTAAGTGTTTACTATATGCCACCAAGATGTTTGACAGGAGGCTCCAGAGACTTAAAACCATGTACTGTACCCTGTGGGAAGCTGGGCTGCTGGACCCCAGGTCTCTGGGTCTAGCTTTCTTTTCATGGTCTTTGCAGGTACAGCTATTCCTGTCAGACACTGCCTGTCTCCAGCCCTCACCAGTGATACTCTTCCTTTTACAGCGACCCCCGCCTCTCCATTTTATTTAATTGTGCAATTGTACTAGTCAAAAAAAGACCACTGTATGACATCCAGAAATCATTTAATATAAAATATAACAAAGTATGTGAAATGTATTGGCTCCAAAATGGTTTTTAAGTTGGTTAGAAAAAGTACATTCCAATTAGCAAAAATAAAAAATGTCAGGTTTATAGGAATGGGAAATTGCACATAATTTGAAAAAAAAAAAAATAGGGACATCCTTGAATGTACATGGTATACCAAGGCTCAAGGGTCTCAGCTGAAGGTAGTTATGACTGAACACTAAGCTATTGTAATAGTCTGTCCTGATGCTCTGTCAGCCATCTTTTAGAGCACAGAATACTCTTATTTAAAAGAGACTGCAATATGTCTATAAGCCAATGTATTTTCATAAATCTTTTGGTAAAAATCTTCTAAAAATTTTCCTTTGATTCTTAGCAATATAACACAAGAAAGAATCTTTTCTGACTATCAAAATGCGCTACCAATGTACATTTCCATCCAGGACAGCTGCAAGCAGCATTCCTCACAGAGATTTGCACCACATCCCAGTGGGAAGCCGGGCAGCCAGGCAGCTTTAATGCTTCTGTATCTCGTTACTTTGTGTATCTGGCTCTCCAGGGGGATTCTAGTTTTCAAAGGTGCTAGTGATTCTTCGCTAAATACCCCTGTCAACTTCACATTGCTTACCCTGAATGCATGAAAGAAAGACCAAAATCTAATTCTCAATCTTGAGTGAAAATGTCAGGAATTAAAGTAGCTCTAGGAAAACAACACCCCTCTGAACTACTGATGAACCACTGGGGGAAATACAGCAGAAGGTAAGAAATGCAATGTGTCTCCCCATAACCTTAAATGAAGAGAAAGGTTTTGTCAGAGATGAAAAATGTGATTATGTGAATCACTATGCTCCTTTCCACTTATTGCCCATAACTCATAAATTACAGCCTGTCCTATGAACGGTACATCTGGTACTTGGGAAATGCTTTATAATTAATAGACCTCATAATTCTCTAGCTGCTAGTCTAGCAGGTAATCTTACATGCCTAATTGAAATGATTTCCTAATCTTTATTCCATTTAAAAATATAATTAGGAACATCAATGATAGTGAGTTTAAATAAGCCTTTTCCTAACATGTTCATTCTTTGGCTACAACTATACTTGGATTTGGTTTAGCTTCTTCTTTTCCCCTTTCTTGAGTCACGGGTACGTTCTCCTTGGACACAGATACCGCTGAACTGCTGATGCTAAGCAACTCTGGCTGTATATGAACCGCCCCACCCCTTCCCGCCCCCAAGCTCCCTGCTGCCACTCGAGATAACAATCCCTATGGGTTTGCTGTCTGCACATAAAATGCACACTTCTTTGTTCTGTTGCATTAAAATCAGGAGGTATTTCTCATCACCATGCCTCTATGTTTAAACTTCACATTTCAATGCATCCAAAGTATACTCGAAGAAAGAGATGGTCAATTTGGAAATTGCTTCTAGGCCAAAGATTTTCTTTCCATAGTGCCACAAACTTACCTTTCAAAAACGAGACACAAATTTTCCTTTCAAAAGGACCGAAAACCAAACTGAAGCCAAAAGAAAATAATAAAAAAGACTATATGACAGCAACAAATTGTGTGAAATTTTTTTTTTTTTTTTTTTTTTTTGAGACGGAGTTTCGCCCTTGTTACCCAGGCTGGAGTGCAATGGCGCGATCTCGGCTCACCGCAACCTCTGCCTCCTGGGCTCAGGCAATTCTCCTGCCTCAGCCTCCTGAGTAGCTGGGATTACAGGCACGCACCACCATTCCCAGCTAATTTTTTGTATTATTAGTAGAGACGGGGTTTCACCATGTTGACCAGGATGGTCTCGATCTCTCGACCTCGTGATCCACCCGCCTCGGCCTCCCAAAGTGCTGGGATTACAGGCTTGAGCCACCGCGCCCGGCCAATTGTGTGAAATTTTTAAAGATGGCTATCCAAAGATAATAACAGCATTGCTACTGTTTTTCCTCATAAAGAAAACATGTTATTCAAGTTTTTTTAAATTTCAGTGAACATATTTAAAAAGTCACAGGTAGTGGTTGGTCAAAATATATCTGGAACAATTTTTTTCTTACCATATATTTGTTTTGTATTGCTTACAGAATTTAGAAGAGTATGAAAACATTTTTCTACTTCACCCCTTGGGAAAAAGCAAAACAAAACATCACTGAGACAAAGCCTTATAAGTTTTAGGTGAAACATTACCAGGGCACTTATAAAAAAAGGCAGACTGTTAGAAAGCAGAAAAAAAACAAAGCCTCATTAGGTGATAATTAGCTAGGCATGGCATGGTAAACAAGGTTAGAAGTTTCTCTGGAATCTCTTTTATTTGGAGAGGTGGGGAGGGCAGAAGATTGGGGGTAAAGCTGGGTTTTAGATTCTCTTCTATTTGAAAGCCTTAAGGGCAGAAAGCATAACTTGATGGCAGTGCCCTTAGAGCTCAACCCAATGCCCCTACATAGAGGCCACTCAACAGGTATCTGTTGAACGTTGTGCTGTCTAAATTTCCCAGCTAGCCATGTAAACATGCAGAGAATTTTCATTTATATTCCACAGTCACTTAAGGATCCATGTTCCTTGTTACATTTGCAACAGAAAGCATACACTCACTCCAGGCACAACAGTTCCACGTTTGTATTCCATTGGAATTTTCTCCTCTATTTAGTATAAAATAATCTGTTTTCTTGATGTGTGTCATACTGCAATACTGAGGATGAATTTTAGCTTTTTAATGGAATGTTTCCTACAAAGAAAATGGCATTAATTTCTTCATCTATGTGTTCTTCCACCTGGGTGATTGCCTTAGTTTTATACCGAATGCTTGCTGTGTGCTAGTCAGTGTGTGAGGTACCAGAGACATTGTAATCACCACACCACCATCCAGCTTTGCAAAGAGTTCATAGTTTAGGTGATAAAAAAACAAACGATATGATCAAACATGTGTTATAACTAAGATAAGGTACCACGGAAACATACATGGGGAGTGTTAACATTGGATACATTGAAGAGATGGGAAATGATGGTTGGGGATTATTCTTAACCTTACTTTTATTTCTACATCTTATGATTAATTTACCTAGTTAAAGTAGACATTTAAAAACAAAAAAGCAATCTGATGAGCAGTATATATTAGCATGATTCCATATTGAAAATATCATACATATATTTGTTTACACATAAAACATTTCTATATATACAAGAAGTACTTAGATTTCTAGAGAGCAAAAAACTAGGTGTAGGAAATGGTATGGGGGAGAGAAAACGAGATTTTTGTTATTTTTATGCTCTTCTGATCGATTTGAACATTTTGCCATATGCATGAATAACTTTAACTTAAAAATGACTTTTAAAATATGGAATGAAATCGAAAGAAAAGCGAATGTAGTGACAAACTGAAGGCAAAGTTGACAAAACCATAATAACAAACCAAGGGTGGGATACAAATATGATCATTAGCTTTTCAGTGGTCAACGTAAAGAAGAAAATTTATAAGGCCTAAGAAGTAAAAGCAGGGCAATTTGCTCACGGAATTTACCTGTTCTTGTTATTCAGAACTGAGAAAAATTTCTCCCAGAAGTCCTTACAAAGAGGATACTGTGTGATACAGGGTATCCTGATATTCTCACAATATCCAGTGACAGGTTTCACAAGACTTCTTCCATAATTACTCCTGACAGAAGCTAATGGTACCATGCCAAATGTAACTCACAGAGGCATTTCTGAGGGAGCCAGTCCGATGTAAAAGACTGGATGCCCTGTTTAATAGCATGGCTCTAGAACCAGACAGCCTGAGTGCAAATGATGGCCCCACCACATAATGTGCTGTAAGAACTTAGGCAAATTGCTTTTGACTTTTTTTTTCTGCCTCAGTTTCCTTATCTGCCCCCTAGGGTTTGGTGAGAAGTAAATGAATTAATACATATACAAATTGTAGCACACTGGGAGTCAAAGAGCCAAACACTCAATGCATGTTAGCTATTTACACAATTACCCTTGACTTTTCTGTCATCTGAGGCTTTACACGGGCATTGAGCATGCCTGATACTGGGGATAACTGTGGTCTTTTCTGGCCAGGTGCAGTCTCCCATGCCTCGGCAAAGAGTTCCCTCTTTTGTGTACGGTCAGAAGCCTAGCACAGAACAGAGACTAGAGAGAATCACCTACAACATTAAGAGAATAATGGAGTAATCACGACAAAGCCAGGATATTTCAGACAAGTGCTCTGAATGTGTCCCATTACAACACCACAAAGGCAACAGAGGCCTCAAAGTCTGACCATGTTGGGCAGCCAAAATCTACTTCCCTGGGATCTCCTCAAGGACCCTAAAAGAGAAAACCTGCTGCATAAAGTTACTGATATTACGTTTACATTATTATTTATATTGAGTATAAACTATGGCATTGCTCACTGAATTCTTAACAATAAAGATCTTAGGTAGGTCCAATTATTATCTAATTTTACAGATAAGGAAACTCAGGCACAGAGCAATTTAGGTAATTTGCAACACATCACACATCTAGTAAACGACAGAAACCAAGACTCCAGTCCAGCAGACTGGCTTGGCTCACTATCTTAATTATGTATTATACCATATACTACATCAGTTAAAAGCTATAAAACGTTCACCAAAACATTTATAAAGACTACTACAGAACAGCCTTGCTTTCTGGCAGGGTTTAGGCCCTTTCTATATAGCAACACATGAACCTCCTATAAAGGAATGCCTGTTGACATCATTGGATCAATGACTTCTTTGGAATAAGTGGCTGCCACCATCTAGGCAGAATCTCTTCCTAACCCTCTAGGACCTATTTAGGGGTAATGCTTCATCAGCTGAGAAGACTAAGAGCAACAAGCTCACAAAGATGTGGCCTTTCCTCTTAAGATCAAAGTGCCTACTATCCTGATTTATTTTTTATAAGTTTTATCATGTAATATTTGTGGTTTATAACATGATGTTATGGGATACATATAGACAGTAAATTGGTTATTACAATGAAGCAGATTAACATATTTATCATCTCACACAGTTCCTCCTTTGTGCCTGTGATAAAAGCAGCTAAGATGTATTTATTTAACAAAAATATCTAATACACTATTAATAACTACAGTCCTCATGCTGCACATTAGGCACCTAGACTGGCTCATTCCATGCACCTGCTACTTTGTATACTTTGACCCACCTCTCTCCCTATTTTCCTCCTCCTACTCACCTATCCCCCTGCTGTTTTTTTCTCTATCTTTATACATTTGAGCTATTTTGAAGATTTCATATAAGTGAGATAATGCAATATTTTTCTTTCTGTGATCAGCTTATTTCATTTAGGATAATGTCCTCCAGATCCACTCATGCTGTGACAAATGGCAGGACCATCTTTTTAAGGCTGAATAATATTCCATTGTGCATACACACAACATTTCTTCATCCACGGATGGACACTGAGGTTGTTTCCATATCTTGGCTATTGTAAACAACGATGCAAGGTGCACGGGAGTACAGATATCTTCATGAGGTAGTGATTTCATCTACTTTGGATATATACCTAGAAGAGGGATTGCTGGGCCATAGGGAAGCTTAATTTTTAATTTCTTTAGGAAACTTCATATTATTTTCTATAATGGCTGTACCAACCTACAGTTCCAAACCAGTATACTAGAGTTTTCTTTTCTCCATACCCTTGCCAACATTTATCTCTTTTCTTTTTGATAAAAGCCATCGTAAGTGGTGTGAGGTGGTATCTCAACGTGGTTTTAATTTGCATCTTCCTGATTAGTGATGTTGAGCACCTTTTCATATATCGGTTGGCCATTTTTATGTCTTCTTTGGAGAAATGTCTGTCCAGGTCCTTTGCCTACTTTTAAAAACCAGGCTATTTGTTTTTTTGCTTTTGAGTTACAACTGTCCTTATTTATAAAGACTTAAATACATGACTGTAGTCTACTGGCCTATAGCAACTAATTTAGGATAAGATGGCTTGGGTTAAAGTCCTGATTGTACGTGAGATGTATAAAGAAGGGACCTTGGTCAAAACGAACTTCCTGGTCTTTAGGTACTTCATCTACTACAGTGTTCTTGAGATTATCAATAAGACTGTATTGCCTCGTTGTAAAAGTTAAGTGTTCTATAAAAGCATGAGATAAGCATTGGGATCATCATTTATCTTCAAGTAACAGGACTTGAAATATTATGATATAAAATATTTTTATACAAACTTCTACTATTAAGTGATGGCCAGAGAATACTTAGAGCAGGTTTTGCCCTGGTGTGGCTGCCATGATTCATCCATATGCTGCTATAGGCCTTGCCTTGTGAAGTACAGCATACATTTTTGGTTTTTTGTTTTGTTTTGAGACAGAGTTTCACTCTTGTCACCCAGGCTGCAGTGCAGTGGTATGATCTTGGCCCACTGCAACCGCCACCTCCCAGGTTCAAGTGATCCCTCCCAAGTAGCTGGGATCACAGATGCACAACACTATATCCAGTTAATACTGTATTTTTAGTAGAGATGGGTTTTACCATGTTGGCCAGGCTGGTCTCAAACTCCTCAGGTGATCCACCCCCTTAGGCCTCCCAAATTGCTGGGATTACAGACATCAGCCACCACTCCAGGCCTACAGCATATATTTTTTAAAACTGTATAGTCAGCTCACAGGCCCTCATGACGGACACTACCCATAGCCTTGACTTTAGCAACACCTATTTTAATAACTAAAAACAAAATCTAAATCATTTTATGTCACAGTTTATAGGATATTACTAAATCAATTTATAATTTCTTTTCCTAGATGCTGATGTCTTTTGATTCCTAAGATGCATGAAGAATAGGAGTTTATCAGTTTAAGTGCTTAGGAATCTAAAACGAAAAGTTTCCACTTTGAAATTCATTAGGAAGATTACATATTGAGCGAGAATGTGTTACAGAATGGCAGATAATCAGCATCATCTCAGTCCCAGGGCCTTTCTTTCCAACATTAATACGGTGCCAAAAAGGGCCATCTGACTAGCACTTTCAAGCAGATGATTTTCTAACTATTTATTAAAGAGAAATATTTTCCGTGTCCCAGGGCTATTGCTAAGACAGGAATCTGTAAGTTCCAATTCATTATTGGTTTTGGCAGAATTTTACTGTCACATTTGTTAGCTTTGCTGGCAGCAGATACCACTTCTCTGCTGCGGCAGTCCATAGAAGAGATATCCTAGATTCGCAACAAAAAAGAAGGGAGCCAAATAATAGTAATGAAGATTTAAAGACAGTCATGTGGAGTTGATAAATCTAAGGATGGAAGAGATCACTGAAAACTATAACTCACACATATGTAAGATAATTATAGAAACTTAGCGCACCAGAAAATGTCCTCAGGTTATGTAATTTTAACGTAAGGTATTTAAATCTTAAATCTCCTTCAAAGGAAAACCAGAATCCTTCATTGTGTTGCAGGAAAAAAAATTCTAGGTACACCTGAATGTCCTTGTTTTATGAATAGTTCCCTGATGCAATCAAGATGGCCATTATCTGTGTCAGAGCCATCTAGCTGAAAAATGACTCCCACCAAGAAAAGTGGAGCAGCCATTGGAAATGGTAGCTGTGGGGGGCCCACTAGGGTTTCAACTGGAAAAACAGTCATTTACAAACACAATGTCAGCATATTCTATTTTTCTTCTGAGGGACTTGCAGACCTTTAAGTGATTTTAATACTCATGGAAATACTGTTAAAAACAACAACAGAAACTTTGCTTCATATTTACTGTACTTCCAATGACCTGATAACACTATTGCCCAGCTACTTTTAGAGAAGCCAGACTTCATGTGCAAATTCACTCTGCATACCTGAATACATGGCATGTATAAAGGCTGATTTTTGGACAAAGATGTCTATGGAAAAAGAATACAGTCAGCAACTTGCCACAGAATTAAAATGGGTATCCTATAGTTATCTCTTCAGCATGACTCTTCATTTACTTTTACAAGGAATGAAAGTGAATGAATGTGAAAGAACACGTGTCTGTGCATTGGTGATGCTTCCAGATGCGCACGAATAAGAATGTGATTTTTTTTTATTGCATTTTAGGTTTTGGGGTACATGTGAAGAACATGCAAGATTGTTGCATAGGTACACACATTGCAGTGTGGTTTGCTGCCTTCCGTCCCCTCGCCTGTATCTGTCATTTCTCCCCATGCTATCTCTTCCCACCTCCCCACCCCCCTGGCCCTCCCCCATTTCCCCGCAAAGGACCCCAGTGTGTAGTGCTCCCCTCCCTGTGTCCATGTGTTCTCATTGTTCAACACCCGCCTATGAGTGAGAACATGCAGTGTTTGATTTTCTGCTCGTGTCAGTTTGCTGAGAATGATGGTTTCCAGGTTCATCCATGTCCCTACAAAGGACATGAACTCATCGTTTTTGATGGCTGCGTAATATTCCATGGTGTATATGTACCACATTTTCCCTATCCAGTCTATCATCGTTGGGCATTTGGGTTGGTTCCAGGTCTTTGCTATTGTAAACAGTGCTCCAATGAATATTCGTGTGTATGTGTCCTTATAGTAGAATGATTTATAATCCTTTGGATATATACCCAGTAATGGGATTGCTGGGTCAAATGGGATTTCCATTTTTAGGTCATTGAGGAATCGCCACACTGTCTTCCACAATGGTTGAATTAATTTACATTCCCACCAACACTGTAAAAGTGTTCCTATTTCTCCACATCCTTTCCAGCATCTGTTGTTTCCAGATTTTTTAATGATCGCCAAAGAATGTGATTTTTTACGACATTACTCTGTCGTAAAGAATCGTAAAGAGGCTCCTTAGTGAGGAAAGGGCCAGATTTCCCAGGATGCTTCTGTTGTTACTATGTAGCAATAAATTGGTTTACTCTTGCCTCTTATTTTTGTCTGTTTGCAAATGATCAAATCTTATTAAACTTTAAGTACAAGTAATATCAGGAAAGGTTAAAAAAAAACCATCAATTCATTAATTTTTCTTTTTTATAATACTTTTTTCCCATGGTTTTAAAAAAACTACCTATTTATTTAGCAGCTAAGGGCTTAGCACTTAGAAACTATTAATGAATTATGTGGTTTATGTTTGAGTTTCCAGATTGAAAACAAAGGAACACAGCTCAGGTGTTGGTTATGTGGCTTAATCCCTAAGATCAAGCAATAAATTCACAACTGAACTAATACTTAGCTCTTGAAATTAGAGTTATTCATAAACTTGTTCCTATCATTAGCTGGTACTCCAGTTTTACAGGCAATGTTTTGATTACCAACTTGAACAGAGGCAAAAATCCAGAGGTCAACTGGCAGCAGAGAGGGACAATTATGAAATTAATGAAGCTTCTGGCCACAGACCTACTAGTGACCCTAAGAACTTATTTCCTTGAACCAAATTTGCTTATTTTATTAGAGTCATTACAGTCCATCGGCAAATGTGATTGCAATTTATAAAACTGACAAGCTTTTTTTTTTTTTTTTAAGTCTTAAGGTCTAATTATATAAGGGTTGTTGTGAAGCTGCCAAAGAAAGGGGGTGAGGGGGCTGTGAGAGAAAGAGATAACATATAAAAGAGAGATATGTAAACAACAACACACAGCATAGATGTGCTTTAGCAGCTAATAAATTATCAATCACTATTGTAGCAGGGCCTTGTTTCATGAACTGAGCTATCAGCCACATTTCTAAAAGACACATAGTTGGAAAAAGTGATGAGGGCGTAGATATGTTAGGCCTGACTCAGATTAACGTCACTGATATGGTTTTGCTCTGTGGTCCCCACCCAAATCTCATCTTGAATTGTAATCCCCACACGTCAAGGGAGGGACCTGGTGGGAAGTGATTGGCTCGTGGAGGCGGTTTCTCCATGCTGTTCTTATGACAGTGAATTCTCATGAGATCTGATGCTTTAAAAGTGTTTGGCAGTTCCCCCCGACATCTCTCCTGTGCCATGTAAGATGTGCCTTACTTCCTTTTCACCTTCAACAATAATTGTAAGTTTCCTGAGACCTCCCCAGCCACACAGACTCGTGAGTCAATTAAATCTCTTTTCTTTAAAAATTATCCAGTCTCAGGTAGTTCTTTAAAGCAGCGTGAAAATGGACTAAGACAGTCACTTAAAAAATCTTCTATTTTCCCTTGCCTTTAATGTGTAATGTAATTGTCCCAAAGGCTACAGAGGATATAGTTAACATGAACATAAATGACTACTTTGGAAAAGAAACATATGGCTTGGTCCTAATAGTGCATCCTTCTGTAGTGACTCAACAAGAAAAGGTGGAGGGACTGCTCCCTTCACAAGACATGAAAACCTAGGTAAAAATGGGGCTAAGATTGCGGTGCCAAACTGCCCACTGCAGCCTGCATCACTGCACACCCCTTTGTAATCTCAAGTGTTCCTATACATAAAAGGTTAGAAAATCTAATTATCGCCATTCAAAAAAAAATTGCAGCACAAACTTACTGTTTGCTTCAAGAAAATCTCTTCATTCATTTACAAGTAGAAACTTTCTCTCCTGACTTCCCTCTCTCTCACCACCCAATCTCCTCAAAGCTACCCCTTGCACTCCTGCTGACTTTCCAAGTGACAGGCTTTCCACAATCCTAAAAGCAGAAAGAATTTTTTTTACTTCTGTATTGTTCAAGAAGAGTGATACTGATAAAAATGGGTTATGAGACAACAAATAATTGTTGATGCTTTTATAAAGACAATATTATAAGATATTAGGAAAAACAAAATGGTTATTTAAAACTGTACAGAAATACTGTGAAAGATTTTAATAATAATTGAAGAGTATACACAAATGCACCATGTAGCTGCCACCAGCACAGATCTAGCAGACCTCTGGCAAATTTTATAAAAAAAAAATTCATCAGATGTCAGATAAGATAGATAAAAACAATCAGATACCACCCTCTGGAGTGTAATAAACAGACAAAGGGTTTGGGGGGAGTACTTCAAGTTGCACCAAGATCTCTCTATGAATTAATTTGGTAGTAATTTAGAGGCTTCAGGAGTTGGGCTATTTCATTTAAAGAAGGAATTAAGATTTGTTGGTAGGGCCAAAAAATGTAAATAATTTAACAATTGATGAGCCACTCTCAGTGTTCAAAGCAGGAGGGAAGGTTGTAGTAATAAATTCCCAAGCTCTGTCAATGATGTGCTGGTGAATAGACAGACAATGGAGCCACCTTTCCCTCCAGCTCCCTACTGGGACTGTTGGACACTCTGGCATTTGTGATTCCTGTCCTTCTCCTCCTCTCATGAGACACCAACTCCAACGTTGGCAAGAAAGCAAACAGAAGATTCAGGATACACCGTACCCTACCCAAAAGACAGAGGTTGCTTTCACTTCAGCTTTCTATTCCCCTGATGCCAGAATTAAACCTGGAATCAGTGAGCAGCTACAGGTAAAGCACTGCCACGTAGAACAGCAGCTCCTCCTCTTATTTCAAGTCTCACTTACCTATTTCTTTTTCCCCTTCTCTATTTGTTAAATTTGTCTCAATTTGCAATATACCTTACTTAACATGCCATCAGTTTAATCTCATATACCTCCTGGACAAAGAGCGGATTTAGTTCAACTATTTACAGAGTATTGATGTCCAAGAACTATCCTTGAGGAGCTTACTGTAAGTTTGGGGGAGCAAACAGGGAACCCTGTGACAAGTACACTCACAGACTCTTCAGAGTTCCACGACGGGGAAAATAACATGATGGGGTGGAGGAGGGCGGGACTTGGGATAGGCAGAGGGAGGAGGGAGAGAAGGGAAAGAAGGATGGAACTTGAGCAACGACTTCTATAATCAGAGGGGTTAACCAAGGCAGGAAGAGGTGATAGCACTTAGGTCTACCAGTAGCAAAACAGAGCTGCTACCGAGGATAAAGCAAACCTTTCCCATGACAAAGTGAAATGCTATTCTTTCTAGCACAGTCAAAGCTTTTCTTGTTTTAAAAAAATACAGAAATAGAACTTCTGGACACTGCATACTACTACATAATTTTAGTAGAAATTAAACACTTTCAAGGCTAAAAGTACTTTTAAAATAATTTCTTTCCCTAGACTATAAATTATCCAAATAAATCATTTCTTTCCCTATACTATAAATCATTTCTTTCCTTATACTACAAATCATTTCTTTCCCTATACTATAAATTATCCAAACTAAACCATAATACAATACCATGGAATTGGTTTGTTTTTTAGGGGTTGACTGCACACCGAGATGGAGTACTTTTACCAAGAGAGGCCACTTAACAGTGATGAATGTGGATGAGGAAGCCCATGCCCTGCGGCTGATGCCAGCTCTGTCACTTCAAATTACTTCAACTCTCTCAGACTGTTTCCTTCTGTTTTAAGTGGAGTAATAACACAGACCTCGGAGGCCCTGGGAGAGGGAGGATCACTGAAACATCACACTTCAGGACTTCTTAGCACAGTACAGCTTGAGGCAGTAGGCTGAGGAAGCCCGTGGCTGCTGCAGCTAATGATCCAATTTTCTCTAAAATCAGTTTGTTTCACTCCCCTAAATGCCATACAACTAAAGTACATTTAAAATTGTTTGTATTAGGATATTCAGGGCCTAAACTCAACATTGGACCAAATGAATCTGATAGACTTCTACAGAACTCTCCATTCCAAAACAACAGAATATATATTCTTCTCATCATCACATAGTACATATTCTAAAATTGACCATATAATTGTTCATAAAACAATCCTCACTAAATGCAAAAGAACTAAAATCATACCAAACACACTCTCGGACCACAGTGCAATAAAAATATAAGTCAGGACTAAGAAAAGTGCTTAAAATCAGGCAATTACATGGAAATAAAGAAATTAAGGCAGAAATCAAGAAGTTCCTTGAAATGAATGAGAACAAAGATAAAACATACCAGAATCTCTGAGACACTGCTAAGGCTTGGTAGGAGGGAAATTCATAGCACTAAATGCCCACATCAAAAAGTCAGAAAGATCTAAAATTAACAACCTAACATCCTAACTGAAAGAATTAAAGAAGCAAGAACAAATTAACCCCAAAGCTAGCAGAAGACAAGAAACAACCAAAATCAGAGCTGAACTAAAGGAAATCAAGACGTGAAAAACCACTCAAAAGATCAACAAATCCAGGAGTCGGGTTTTTGAAAAAATTCATAAGATATATAGGCCGCTAGCTAGACAAAAAAAAAAGAGAGAAGATCCAAATAAACACAATTAGAAATGGCAACAGGGACGTTACCACTGACCACTGCAGAAATAAAAATAACCATCAGGAACTACTAGCAGCACCTCTGTGCACACAAACTAGAAAAATGAGAAGAGATGAATAAATTCCTGGACATACACACCCTCCAAGACTGAACAAGTAAGAAACTCATTTCCTGAACAGACCAATAACGAGCTCTGAAATTGTATCAGTAATAAATAGTCTACCAACCAAAAATAAAATAAAATAAAAAAGAGCCCAGGACCTGATGGATTCACAGCCAAATTCTACCAGATGTACAAGGAACAGCTGGTACCATTCCTACAGAAACTATTCCACAAAGTTGAGGAGGAGGAATTCTTCCCCAAGTCACTCTATGAGGCCAGCAATCATCCCGATACCAAAACCTGACAGAGACACAACAAAAAAAGAAAACTTCAGGCCAATATTCTTGATAAATATCAACACAAAAATCCTCAAAAAAAATACTTGCAAACTGAATCTAGCAGCACTTGAAAACACTAATCCATCATGATCAAGTAGGCTTTATCCCTGGGATGCAAGGTTGGTTCAACATATGCAAATCAATAAATGTGATCCATCACATAAACAAAAGTAAAGACAGAATCAAGATGATTATGTAAACAGATACAGAAAAGGCTTTTGATAATATTCACCAGCCCTTCATGTTAAAAATTCTCAGTAAACTAGGTATTGAAGGAACATACCTAAAAATATTAAGAGCCATCTATGACAAACCCACAGCCAACATTATACTGGAAGTACAAAAGCTGGAAGCATTTCCCTTGAAAACTGACACAAGATAAGATCTCTGTCACCACTCCTATTCAACACAGTATTAGAAGTCCTAGTAAGAGCAATCAGGAAAGATAAAGAAATAGAAGGATAGGAAGAGAGAACATCAAAGTATCTCTGTTTGCAGACAACATTCTGAATCTAGAAAACCGTGTAGTCTTGGCCCAGAAGCTCCGTCAGCTGACAAACAACTTCAGCAAAGTTTCAGGATACAAAATCAATGACAAAAATCACTAGCATTCCTATACACCAACAAAAGCCAAGCCGAGAGCCAAATCAAAAAAACCAATCCTATTCACAACTGCCATAAAAAGAATAAAATACTTAGAAATACAGCTAACCAGGAAGGTCAAAGATCTCTACAATGAGAATTAGAAAACACTGCTCAAAGAAATCAGTGAAGACACAAACAAATAGGAAGAATCAATATCGTCAAAATGGCTCCACTGCCAAAATCAATTTACAGACTCAATATTATTCCTATCAAACTACCAATGACATTCTTCACAGAACTAGAAAAAGCTATTTTAAAACTCATATGGAACCAAAAAAGAGCCTGAACAGCCAAGGCAATCCTCAGTAAAAAGAACAAAGCTGGAGGCATCACATTACCTGATTTCAAACTATACTACAGGGCTACAGTAACCAAAATAGCAAAATACTAGTACAAAAACAGGCACATAGACCAATGAAATGGAACAGAGAGCCCAGAAATAAGGCCACACACCTATGACCATCTGATCTTTGACAAAAAAAAAAAAAGCAATAGGGAAATGACTCCCTATTCAATAAATGATTATGGGATAACTGGCTAGCCATATGCAGAGAAGACTGAAGCTGGACTCCTTCCTTACACCACATACAAAAATCAACTCAAGATAGACTAAAGACTTAATGTAAAACCCAAAACTATAAAAACTCTGGAAGACAATGTAGGCGATACCATCCTGGACATAGGAACAGGCAAAGATTTCATGAAAAAGATACCAAAAGCAATCACAACAAAAGCAAAAATTAAAAAGTGAGATCTAATTAAGAGCTTCTGCACAGCAAAAGAAACTATCAGCAGAATAAACAGAAAATCTACCGAATGAGAGAAAATATTTGCAAACTATGCATCTGACAAAGGTCTACTATGCAGGATCTATAAGGAACTAAACAAATTTACAAGAGAAAACCCCATTAAAAAGTGGGCAAAGGAAATCAACAGACACTTTTCATAAGCAGACATACATGGGCCAAAAAGCATACGAAAAAACAGCTCAATATCTAATTAAAGGTTAGAGAAACGCAAATAAAAACCATGATATCATCTCATACCAGTCAGAATAGCCATTATTAAAAAGTCAACAAGTTACAGATGCCGGCAAAGTTTCAGAGAAAAGAGTACACTTCCATACTGTTGGTCGGAGAGCAAATTAGTTAAACCACTGGGGAAAGCAGTATGGCAATTCCTCAAAGAGCTTAAAGCAGAACTATCATTTAACCCAGCTATCCCGTTACTGGGCATATACCCAGAAAAATATAAATCATAAACCCATAAGAACGTTCATTGCAGCACTATTCACAATAGCAAAGACATGGAATCAATCAAAATGCCTATCAATGATAGACTGGATAAAGAAAATGTGGTTTGTATACAGTACACCATGGAATACAATGCAGCCAGGAAAAAACAAAGAAACAAAAAAAACCAAGATCATGTCTTTTGTGGGAACATGGATGGACCTGGAGACTATTATCTTTAGCAAACTAACACAGAAATGGAAAACCTAATACCACATCTTCTTACTTATAAGTGGGAGCTAAATAATGAGAACTTAGGAACACAAGGAAGGAAACAACAGACACTGGGGTCTACTTGAGGGAAGAGTGGGAAAGAAGGGAGAGGAGCAGAAAAAATAACTACTGGCTACTGCGCTTAATACCTGGGTGATGAAATAATCTGTACAGAAAAACCCCTGTGATGTGAGTTCACCTGTGTAACAAACCTTCACATGTACCCCCAAACCTAAAAGTTAAAAATTTAAAAAATGAAATTATTTGCATTTTACATGAAACATAACTTTTTTAAAAAGGCAAACTAAGGAACAAGGTATTTTTTCCCTCTCTCCAAAAACAAACTCAAAAAATTATATTCATTATCTTCATTGAAATATGAATGTACCTTTTTTTGCCCCTCTCCTGCTAAGTTAGAGACTCTAAATGAAAATGTGCTTTCTCACTCTGTGGAGAAAGGAAATCACCAAAAAAAACCACAAAACTATAGTTTTGCCAGTTAATGAGTAGACATTCTTCTTGGGCAAGGGCGGGTGGAGGGAGAACAGAAGAAATATTTTAAAAACTTCCCCTCTGTCTTATCTCCCCTTTTAGAAGCAACTTTTAATACCCTGAGAACATTCTGCTTATCTCTTCTAAGTTCAGTCTTACCTCTTCAGTGCCTGTAAGTCTTCATAACAAGCAGGAAATGGTTTACCTGCCTGAAATGGCCTGTCAGCTGACTTTTCTTGGGTATGCCTAACAAAATCTGCAAGTGATACACAAGAGGCTGTTTCACCTGTGTGTGGACCAAGGCCAGAGACAACAAGGAGCACAGCTGCTGCAGTGGCTAACACAGGTCTCCTTGCCTCTAGTCTTTAATTCACTCTGCACACCGCAACCAGCTTTCCTTTTTCCAGCTCAATCATCTATCACTTTTTTATGCTTTCCCTACTAAACATGAGCTGAATGCTTGATCCGATCGTTGCTCATCTGCCTCACCTGCCTCTCATCATCCTCATATTTGCTGCCTCCTCTCTTCCCCATCCCCAAACACAACCCTTCCCACGTTCCAGACTTACACTTTCTATTCTTCCCCTTCACCTCCTTGCTTCATCTTTCTGAGCTGAAACTTTCTTCATCCTCACTGTCACATGCTCAGTTCAGACTTCTCACCCTATCTAAAATCCTCCCTCCCTCTTCTCTAATCTTAGAGGTCTATTTTCATCATCACTACAGCACTTATCATGTGCTGCCTGATGTCAAAAATACTTGGGAGCAAGTCACATCTTCTATCAGCCTGTAAGTTGTTTAAGGATAAAGAATATGTGACCTTTCCGCAGAAAGATTTTTATGCTATATCAGTTCTTAACAAAATGGCATTTCCCTCTGCATATACTAGTGAATGCCTTCTGAGAGAGCAGGAGAGACCAGCAGGGGACTGGCATGGTATGGTAGGCTGAATAATGGTACCCAAAGATATCCACATCTTAAATCCTGGAACTTGTGAATGTTACCT
Source organism: Saimiri boliviensis (assembly GCF_048565385.1). Lineage (NCBI taxonomy): Eukaryota > Metazoa > Chordata > Mammalia > Primates > Cebidae > Saimiri > Saimiri boliviensis. The sequence continues at coordinate 71,152,360 of NC_133453.1, forward strand.
TATATGGCAAAAGAAACTGCAGACATGATTAAAGACCTTAAGATGGATAAATCATCCGGGCTTATATAAGGGAGACAGAGGGAGGTTTGACTACAAAAGAGAAGGCAATCTGATGACAGAAGTAGAAATCAGGGTGATGAGTTTTGAAGACAGAAGAAGCTGCCACAAGCCAAGGAATACAGGCAGCCACTGGGAGCAGAAAAAGGCAAGGAAAGGAATTCTCCCTCCTGAGGGAGATGACAATAATGACCAACTAGTATCAAGACCTAAACTTGACTTTTAGTTTCTACACTCCCATCTAAAAGGCAACACTAGCTATAATAAATGATGTATAGAATGGCGCATTTTTGGTGGTAGCATTCAGTAATCAGAATCTTGCTAGTCTTTGACAAAAACCTCATGCTATCAACACTTCTTGTCCTACATAGAAATCAATTAGAGGAGTCCATTTTCTAAAGTCAAACAACTGGCTAATAAGAAAAGGTAAGTGGGGAATCATTTTCCTGCCTAGCCCCACCCAACAACAAAAATATTATAAATTATGTCTATAGGGCCCTACTCAAGTTGTATCCCATAGCATTTAGTTATTTTGATTTTATAGTTATTTTTTAAATAATTCACATGAAATTAAACTAATTAGCAAAGTATCACTTTATCAATTTCTTCACAGATTCAAGTACTAGCTTAAGTAAAAACTGAGGTGAGGATGGGAGGGGCTGTGATTAGGGACAAAGTGAGAGGAGCTATTTTCCTTGCTTCATGCTTCAGATAGCAGTGACACACGTGCACACACACAGGTGGGCAGGACACTGTGGTACAGTTATTACCTCCACATTCGGATCGAACAGCTAGTGCCAAATATAGCTTTTCTGCTAATACTGAACACCATGCATCCTATTAAGAAACTGTGTTATGATACTACATCATTTACGCTTAACCTAACCAAGGGTCTGCTATGAAGAGGAACATGCATCCACAAAGGAGACCCTGACAATTCACAATAAGGCTATTATCTGTGGAAACAGAGTATGTTTACTTATGCTATGGTTACTAACTGTCCCCTAGTTTGCAAGTCATTATAGACGCAATTCCTAGAATATTATCAATTCATGCTCCTGAGCAATATAGGCCTTTACTGCAAGTAAAATGCCAAAATGGCTATGCTCCACTCTGCAACTTTCACTATACTACCAGGACACTTTGTACTGTACCAGGCAGAAGCAAGAATACCTGATTTTCCAGTTTCAGAACCAAAGAGTCAGTTTGATGCTCCCTGATTACTCTGTTAACACTGTAGTAATGGAGACATTATAAAGCATCCTTCAGTCACTTCTTAGTGTGGGACCCTGGATATTAGCCACCACAGCTTCACTCACCAGAGCACACATGCATACATGTATATGTGTGTGTACACACACACTCTCCTTTAAACACAGGCAAAAATACCAGATAATTCCCAACCCACCAACTATTCAGAACTAACATTCTAAGGGTAGGCCCTTTTAGTTTTTTGAGACACGGCCTCTTTCTGTCTCCCAGGCTGGAGTGTAGTGGCACAATCATAGCTCACTGCTACCTCAACCTCCTGGGCTCAGTAGACCCACCCGCCTCAGCCACCATACCTGGTTAATTTTTATATATTTTTTTGAAGAAATGGGTTTTCATTACGTTGCCTAGGTTGCTCGCAAACTCCTGGGCTCAAGTGATCTGCCTGCCTCAGCCTCCCATAGTCCTGGGATTATAGATGTGTGCCACCACACCTGGCCTAGGGTAGGTCATTTTTTACTGCAAATTCCACATACATTACTAATGGGAAATAGGGTAACAGCAGATAATGAGAATTGTCACCTAATTACTATACCATACTTGATTTCTGTCATTAGTTTAAGTTCTTTTCTCCACAAAATTTTTACCAAACTGTTACAAAATGGCAAAGAGGCATATTTTTTATTTCATTACTCAAGTTTCTGTAAACCATCTACTGTATTCTTGGCTGGATATCAAGCGCTATAGGAGATTCACGTGGGGTATGAGGTCCTGCTGTGAGCGGCATACAGAACTGGATGGAAATAAATTTGAGATGAAAGCACTCAGACATGATACTTCTTACTTAAGTACTGAATGATACTATATGATAATAATGATAATGCCTATTTATTGAACACCTCTCATGGTTAAGGGACGAAGCAAGATGCTTTACATATTTGTAATACAACCTTGCAACCTATACACTAAAGATTTAAAGGGCTTTATGTCACAGGTGTTCAACAGTGAGCAGGTCCACCAAGAACCTGGGCTGGTAGGTTCTGGGCAAAGATGAGGACAATCATCCTATGCACGTGATGCTGCATAAGCAAGCCCCGTGGAAGCCATGCATCCAACCTGCCTGGGACAGGAATGTGTGAAACAGTGGAAAGTCTAAAGACCGGGGGACAGTTTTGCACTTCATTTGCCTTTGTCAAAGTTACTGATGTCCCAAGGAAAAGATGGGGACTTTGTCCAGTGCAGTTTCTATGGGAAGCCAGGATAGAAGTCTCAAGAACAAATCACTTCAACTGATCACAACCAGTTTAAAAGAAAATGACATTTCCAGTACAGTAATACCTATATGGTATTTGAAAGTGAGGCCAATGGTGCAGAGAAGGGGGAAATGGGGTGGCTGGGGAAGGACAAGGAGTCTGAGCAATCATGTCGCCTGTAAAGGCGTTAAATGGTAATGAAGGAATAGTGACATCAGCATCTGGTAGTTAAGCTCCGCTGGCCAGGAGGAAGGATGTAATGTTAGAGCAATCCATATGTGGATGGGGCTGAGGGATGGAGGAAAGATCTGAAATGAGTCTCTACCATTTTCTTTAGTTCCCAACTCCACTCAGTCACCATTCTGGGTGTAGGGTGGAAGACAGGAAGAGAATACAGAGAAGACAAGGGTTCGTGGTAGAGAATGAGTAAATAAGATGAGCTACTATAGATTAAGGTCAGGAAGAAGGAAAGGGAGGCTGCCCTTTCCACACATAACATTGTATCTTTTATAATGAGGACAAGCAGGAAAACTAATCCTTCTTTGGCTAAAAATTCCCATCTCCTTAGCGAAACATTCCACTTATCACAAAGCCTCATATTACGTAAGTATTTTTAGACGAAGTTTAACTTTTCTGCTAGATTACAAAATCCCTAAAGGCAGGAGCCATGCCTTCCTATATCTGACACGTCCTTTGCACAGGTGCTTAATAAATGTCAGCTACACTGAAGTAGGCCAAATTTATTACGTATTGAAGTAGGGAAAAGAAGAAGAATAATAGCCTTGGCACCACAAGGTTAGAGTCTCAGACGGTTTCATCCATGGTGTCCACAATCACTACTGTCATAGGATGGGTGTTCAACAGATACTTAAAGAAAGAATGAACAAATGAACAGAGATCAGTATCTCCCACCAGTATGAACAGAAGCTCTTTGGAAGTAGCCATAAATGGAACACCCTTTAAATCCCATCTTTTTCTCCTCCAATATTTTATGCCCACATTTGCACTCAGCATCATGCAGGGACTGCTTTAGGCTTCACAGAAGCTATTAAAGGTAAGATATATGGTCCTAAGGCCACAGAAATTTGACTCATGTCTACATATATAGACACCTACCCCACTATCCATATCGAGAACATTTCTAGCACTCACTCCAGCAGGTTCTGTTGTGGACCCGCCCGCCGTCCCCCCCGCCCACTCAGGTAAAACTGTGTCTATCAATATAGATTAATTTTTATCAGGGAAAAAAGTTATTTTATCCTTCTCACTGTTTGCTTCATTCTGGAAGCCTACATTTCTTGAGCACAAAATGATCATCTTCTCTGTGCTTTGGAATAGTCACTCCAAGTTAACTAGTATCACCCGATTTTTGATTAATAAATCCTAAGCAATGACAGCAAGGGCCCCTGCCAGGTAGGCCCATTCTCATGTGCATTAATAAATGAGAAGGGAGCCAAACATAAACAAAACAAAGCACAAACACTAAGCCATTTGTCCCACCTGACAGCAAACCCAGTACCAGATACTCCCTGAACTAGAGTTCCGCTGGAATCACACACATGGAGCTATAATCAGAACATGAGCTGGTCCAATCAGAATTCCTGCTGCTCTGCTCTACATCAAGTACTTGTCCTAAGTACACTGCCCCCGTTCCAAACAAACCAAGACAAGATGAGGCCCTTCCCTGCTGAGAAAGAACATCGGTTTCACAAGCAGAAGTAGAACATCTCATTACTTCCCCCAGAAAGCTGTTCTTAAGCAAAGAACATCTGGTTTGTTTCATTATTGTTGTTGATGAGGAAAATGTTCTATTATGGTGATCATTGTATGTGAAAGCCATTGGCTCTCAGATTTTATAAAAACATACTTGAGTAATGCTTTCCTTGCTGAATTCAGTACATGATTTTTTCTTTGTGTCAGAGAGAGGTCTCTGATGATGATTCAGCTAATGCAGTGAATGTGCAGGTACAGATTTTGATACATGGATCGATACTTCATATCAAATTACCTGAATCTTCTGCAAGTTACTAGTTTTCTATTTCCCATGGTAGAAGTAGGAGATGAATACTAATGCAATTCCCTTCTCAGGCACTGCCTCCGGCCAAAGGAAGCCTATAGAGCTAGTTTTGTCACACCATATAAATTAGACCAATGCTTTTCACAGTCTCAAGTTCAACTTTAAACTTTTGAGTAGAAGTCTATGCCTTTAGGGGACTGTCAAATAATGAAAATCATATTTAAGCGCGTGTTATTTTGGTAGACTCCAACAAGAGTTCTTTTTTTTTAATTTCCAGAGTTTCTACAAAGTTGTTAGGTTATCTAGTGAGCTGAAAAGATAAGATTTATGGTTTTATAAAACACCAACTCCAGAAACTCTTGTACAATTACAGAAAAGCAAGTACTCAGAAGGCAGCAGCCACCATTTGCTCTTGGAGCACCCCCAAAAATCTTCCCAAAAAATCTATATTTCAGCTTTATGAAGTCCTAAAGTCTGTCTACCTTACAGCCTGAAGAGAGCTGTCTGTCTGAGATGCCATTCTCTCAAGACATGGCCTGAACACAATGCAGAAACAATATGAGGAAAGGCTTTTTCAATGTTCTTTAGTGAAAATTTTATAAAACCAAAATCGAAGTTTGCATACCATTCTCAGTGCTGATGAAATACGTTGATCATACGAAAAAGTTTTTAATTTATCCTAGGCAATGGACAATTTCAAAGTATATTTCCTGAAATGTCAAAATACGAAACTGTCCAAACTAGCTTTTTAAAAAAAAATCCCTGAAGTGAATTTTTGCTTATTTATTTTTATTGATGCATATATAATAGTTGTACATATTTGGGGGGTAATTTTTTTTTTGATACCTGTATATAACATGTAATGGTCAAATCAGGGTAACTGGGATATTCATCACCTCAAATATTTCTCTTTGTCCAACCAGTTTCTTTCTTTTTTTTTTTTTTTTGAGACGGAGTTTCGCTCGTTACCCAGGCTGGAGTGCAATGGCGCGATCTCGGCTCACCGCAACCTCCGCCTCCTGGGTTCAGGCAATTCTCCTGCCTCAGCCTCCTGAGTAGCTGGGATTACAGGCACATGCCACCATGCCCAGCTAATTTTTTGTATTTTTAGTAGAGACAGGGTTTCACTATGTTGACCAGGATGGTCTCGATCTCCTGACCTCGTGATCCACCCGCCTCGGCCTCCCAAAGTGCTGGGATTACAGGCTTGAGCCACCGCGCCCGGCGCCAACCAGTTTCTTAACATGAATAGTACACAGATGGTCTGCTAGTTACACTGTAGAAAATACATAACATAGAAGGAGAGAAAAAATTATTCTGTGGAATGATATCAAAGGTATAAAAAGGAATTTCTATACCCACTCTGAAAATTAGGAGATGATTTCTGATGAGATCCAAAACTATCAAGAAGGCAGCAACCACAGATTCTCAGCTTTGCTACTAAGAGTTCAGCTGGAAGTAGCAGATAAATAAAGAAGGACAGTGAGAACTAGGCAAACACGAACAGCTGAATTTTGGTTTTTTTGAACCAAACTTTTCTATTTCTTTGCCATTTAAATGGAATTCAACCTTTAATTTCTATTTACTCCTCTTTAAAATTCACAAGCTCATGTTCTTTGATGACCCAGGTATACCTAATCCTATGCACAGTCTTTTCCATTCCAATGCCTACATTTTAATTTTATTTAATAGAAAATAAAGTATTAAAGATATTTTGAAAAAAACTTCAAATTTCTACCTCTAAAAGGGGTCTTCATTTTTACCCACTGCTGTGATTTATCAACATATATAACTGCCACAGTAAAACATATATATGAGATTGTTACTTACTTTCATGTAACATTCTACTAAACATTTTCTCAATAATCATTATAGTTTTTCTTAAAAAGACTGCATGCCATTTTGTCACTTTGATAATTTAATTAAAATATTATTCTAATATGAGACATTATGTTCTGCTTTGGATTTGCTATCTTATTATATATGTGCATATATTCATATACATTTAGTGGATATCCATGACTTCCACATTCACAAGCTGTAACAAGTAACTTTACACACCCATATTTTGTTTTTCTGTGTAATTTTTTCTTTCTTTTTTTTTTGTTTTAGACAGAGTCTCACTCTGTCATTCCAGGGTGGAGTGCAGTGGCGCAATCTTGGCTCACTGCAGCCTCTGCCTCCCAGGTTCAAGCAATTCTCCTGTCTCAGCCTCCCGAGTAGCTGGGACTACAGGCGCGTGCCACCATGCCCAGCTAATTTTTGTATTTTCGCTAAAGATAGGGTTTCACGATATTGGACAGGCTAGTCTCAAACTCTTGATCTCGTGATCTGCCTGCCTTAGCCTCCCAAAGTGCTGGGATTATAGGCACGAGCCACTGCACCTGGGAGTACAGTGCTTTAACCATAAATTTTTTCTTAAGGATAAGTTCATAGGAGTTGGATTGCCAGGTCAAAATACAGGGACATATATAAGATTATTCTGCATTATCCTTCCACTTTCCAAGGAGGTAGGACCAGCTCACCATACTTATCAGCAGTTTTAAATTCTTTACTGAATTATGGGATGCGAACTGAAAGCCAATAGGTTAGTCTACATTACTGATTTTAGAGACGAAGCAATTAAATCCAAGAGAGATTAAGAGGTTTGCTTAAAGGTCATAAAGCTGATTAATGGCAGAATTAAATCACAAACTCAGGCGTTCTGACTTCCTCTGCAGGGCCTCACAGTCACATCATCCTCAGTTTCTCACTGGTCTCAGAATGCCCTCCTCAGAGAGAATGCCAGCCACAGCCAGCAGAGAAGGAAAATGAGGTAGGATCAATGAAAGGGATCTGGAGAATCAGAAAATATGCAGGTAGAGGAAGGAAAAGAAAGTGCAATAAGCAGCAGCACTGAAGAGCTTCCTTTGGTTTTTCAAGATCGTTTTTGTTTCAGATGTTTACCTGTTTGCAAGCACTGAAGCACAGGACAATGGGTCCGGGCAGGAGACAGCAACAGAACAGTATTTTTCACATGAAGGGATGACAGTGGACTTACATAAATCATTCCCAGCAGAGACCACCTCTTCATCAGTAATAATTAGTGCAATGCCTTGTGTTTCCAAAGTTACGGCTTCCAAAGCACTTCTACACACACTGAGTCTGGGCAAGCATCATTTTCCCATCTTACAGATGGGTTTCAGAGAGCAAGGCTTCCATTAAGCATAATGAGCAGGGTCAAGAATAAAATCTCAATCTTGACTTCTATCTTACCATTCTATACTGATGTGACTTTTAGTTTTCATGAGTAAGGTGAATTTACTAATAAAAAGTTACTTAAACTGCTAGCTTTAAAAACTTAACTAAATTGTTGTTGTTATTGTTTTTAACCTAGACAATCTAAAGACAGCAAAATAGGCTCTAGTTCTGCTTTGGACAAGTCAATTCATCTTTCTGAAACTGTTTCTTGTTTTCTGAAATAGGAAATTTGGGATAGGCGATCTTTAGGGTCCCTTCACAATGTTAGTATTATAGATCATGAGCACTTCTTATGGAAGTATTTTGTAGGGATCATTTTCATAAAAACTAAATTTAAAGCCTCCTTAAACAGCAACATAGTCCAAGCAATTTTAAAATTTTTAAAAATGACACAAAGTACAAACTCTTACATGGACTCATATTCTAATTGCTAGACCAATTCTATTTGCAGTCTTAAAGTAGGCAAAAAAATTTACAATTTTGTTTCCATTTCAGAAAGATTCCAAACTAAGCAATAAGCAAAAGAGAACATTCTCGAAGGCAAACACTTTGTGACTTTGTGTGTGGAACTTTGAGAACACTGTATGAACAATGAAAGGCTGCACCTTTGTTCAGGTTGGATTCAGAAAGTCTAAGTGAGTGGCCAAAGGACTCAGTGTGAGGGGGTACTTTAACCATAAATTTTCACCCAGCAGTTAGTCATGAAGTCAGTGCAACAAGTGGCAACCTTCACGTTTTAAAAATGTAATAAAATAAGTTATAATAAAATTTATCAGAGTGTATTTCAGAATGCAGCAATATGAGACAACTGGGCTAGTTACTGAGATACTATTGTCGGTCTCAGAGTAGAGACTATGCAACTGACACTTCTTTTGGCTGTAAGGAGCTGGTGCCTCGCCAAGTTCAGCTTCTTAGAAGCACTTGAGGAAGGCTGGAAGGCTACAAGAGGAAGATGGGACTTGCTCCTTTCTGTTTTGCTTCTAGTTCTTGTCATCGCTTTCATCCCTTGCCCCCACATCCACCCAGCTGCCATCTTCACTCCAGCAGCAGCAGTTCATTCCAGTGGCAGCACTTGGTCAGTATCCCCTTTGTCAGAAGTCTTCTCCGGCTCTGTGGCTCTTCCTTTGAGCCTCTAGGTTCTGCAATCCCGTGGTCTTCAGTGGCAGTGACTTCCTGCTATTACTACCTCCACTATGCCTCAGTGCAACGCTAATGGGTGAGGAGCAATCCTTGAAAGATCTGTTAAAGGTCCACGACAACATAAGGATCTAATACCAGAGGTAAATTAACTAGATGACTAAGCACACTGCTTTCAGCTAACTTTTCTTCATCGGTAGACTTTCTCAAAAATCAGGAGCTGCTTTACATTCAGGTGCAAGCTTCTTATCTCATTGCAGACTGGCAGTAAACAGCAGATCAATTTACTTTGAGAAACACAGGCTTGGTGGTTCCCTCTAGTTAGTGATTCTTTATATTACAGTCACTCCTAAAATTAACTACTATGGTTTCTATCTCCTGTGAACCCCTGACTGTTATTGAAATTAGACATAGGTATACCTTGAGTAACTTTTCTTTTACAGAAATGCATGTGAGCAAAATAAATTAGGATGCAAAGTGTACCATATGGGATGGGCATGGTGGCTCATATCTTAAAATCCCAGCATTTTGAAAGGCCAAGGCGGGCAGATCACCTGAGGTCAGGAGTTCGAGACCAGCCTGGCCAATGTGGTAAAATCTGTCTAAAATACAAAAATTAGCTGGGCATGGTGGCACACGGCTGTAATCCTCACTACTTGGGAGGCTGAGGCACAAAAAGTGCTTGAATCCAGGAGGGGGAGGTTGCAGTGAGCCAAGATCGTGCCACTGCACTCCAGTCTGGGTGACAGAGCGAGACTCCATCTCAGAAACAAGCAAGCAAACAAAAAAAACACATGGTCAGACAGCTGGAATTAAGTTAGCCTAACATGTAGATTATAAGGAAAAACAGAATCTAGGAAAATGTGTTAATTTGTATGTGTACACTGTCTGCTAAAACTTCAGAGCACCTTAAATATTTCTAGGTCTTCTTTAACAAAAGTATTTGACTCTGCCAGTTATAATTACGAGCAGATCCTTTTGTTTACAGCAATTGCAGGAGCAAACTATTAAGTCAGGCTTATTTTCAATGTTTTATGTCTTTCCTACGAACACAGCACTAGCTTTACTGAATAGTTCACTAACATGTCTGTAAAGTCAATGTTTTCTAGTGTCTACTTCCCTATTTTTTTAGGGTAGAATGGGTACTTATTAAACCACCCTAGAAAATGAGACACAACAGGCTCATTTGACCTACAGGCAGAAGAAAACTGGTCAGTGCATTTTTCTAACAGCACATGTAACCATCTACATTTTTTATTCCAGAAGTAAGAGGCAGCAGTCGCCTCTCTTATCTTAAAATGGATCCACTACTTATGAGAATTTTCCTACTGTACTTTTGGAAGAATCTGAACACAAGGACAAATTTATGCTGTATTGATAGAACTATGTGTTTCTTATTTTCTAACATTTAAGGTATTATACAAATTTGAATTACCTTATTTGGATTATTTCTGATGCTGTATCCCTAATATTTTTCTCTCAGTTTAGATGGGCAAGTAGGCTGTCCATTCCAAGAAAGTTAATACAAATATTTTAAAAATATACATTAAAAGAAGCATTTAACGTTCTATAAATAAGCAATAATGATTCGGCTAGGTCAAGTCTGCTAAGCAAAGAAGGAAGTCACTTGGAAATCATGCTGAGGTTAGGGCAGTAAGGGCAGGTTGGCCAACCAGAGAGAGCTCTGGAATAAGAAAGAGGAGGATGTGTTTCATGTCAGGTTCAGCCTTGAATAAACTGTGTGACCTTTTGAATGCCACCTACCCTCTTCTGGATTTCTGCCTCCTCAGCTGTGAAATGAGAGGGTTGGACAAGATAGCTTATGAAGTCCTCCAAAGCTATTTCAGTCAGATGAATTCTATGTACACATTTCTACTTCACATTAAGACTTACACAGCTCATCGAAAATTGAGTGCTACTTGGATGGAATTAAAGAAAGAAACCCTCACACAAATTAATTCAACAAGAAGAACAATCTCTAGTTCTTTCTTTCTTTCTTTTTTTTTAAAATTGTTATAACCAGAAGCAGTTGAAAGGAAATTGGCACAGAACTGGTCTAGTTTAAGAAAAAATAATTTCCATGGAAACATTCTACTGACAGTTCCTCTTACTGCTTTATGTGGACCCACTGAGGACTGGTTGATACAAATTATTCTCATTCCATTCAGTTTGTTTAGGGACAGAGTGAACCAGAGTAAAGTGTCAAAGTGTTTCCTGTTCTGATGACAGATAACCGCACTGCTGTATGAGAGCTAAAGAGACTGTATCCAGCAGGCCTAGAGGAAAAGGGCAAAAAAGTGCTCGTATTATCTTTCCTTTCTCACCATCAAAGCCCCTCACCAACAGAACCAGGCATGAATCCCAAACCTTGACCGTAGTTAAGAACTTGACCTTCCTATGAAGCACACCTTTGACACATCAGCTAAAATTCCATCCAAAGCTATTTCCTCTTCAAAGGTGGTAAAGTTACAAGCACAAAAGCTCTACGGCCATTCTGTTTTTTTCTAGATAAGTAAGTCTGAAAACTAGAACAGTAGAATTCCAAAATAAGCAGTTTAAATTATGTTTATTTACTCCAGTTGAGAATTTCTTCATACACAGAAACCTTGCAGAGTAAAACTCATCTTTTTAAATTGATTCGAATGGCCTCTGGGCCATACAGTTTTATTAAGTGAAAATAAGTGCAGTTACCAAAGGAAAAGACTACAAGTAAAAAAAATCCTCTAGAAAAATATGATAATGGGAAACAACCACTATTTATAATAGAATTCACCACAGGCAGACAATATCTGATAGACCAGATTTAAAAATTTTAAATGTATTTAAAATTTCCGTGTCAATATTTAAGATTAATAAAGCATGATATTTGGCACATTATTAATTTTAGAAAAAAATCTGTAATAAATAAAGGTAACACTGATATCACTTTGGGTGCTAATACTACAGAGAATTTTTAAAAATAATTCCCTGGCCAGGTGCAATGGCTCATGCCTGTAATCCCAGCACTTTGGGAGGCTGAGGAGGGTGGATCACAAGGTCAGGAGATCAAGACCAACCTGTCCAACATGGTGAAACCTCCTCTTTACTAAAATACAAAAAACTAGCTGTGTGTGGTGGTATGTGCCAGTAGTCCTAGCTACTCGGGTGGCTAAGGCAAGGGAATCGCTTGAACCCGGGAGGCAGAGGTTGCAGTGAGCCGAGATTGCGCCATTATACTCCAGCCTGGGCAACAAAGCAAGACTCTGTCTCAAACAAATAATAATTATTCCTCATGTTATGCCAAATCACTATTGTTAATATGTGTATGACTATGAGAAGATAGGTCTTCATTAGATTTAGGGAGTCTAATCTGATAGCAGTTCCAGTAAGAACTGAAATAACCTGGAAAAAGACTATAGCAGCCACAAAGAATTACTTTCATAGATTCAGGTGCCTGGGTTCATGCAGGATTACAGTAAACGCAATAGCAAGAGAAAAAAAATCCATGAAACAAACTATAAGAAATATATATAGTTATTTCTACTGGTGAAGAGTACAGTGATAATACACACTGCAACAATTCATGTTCTCAAATTGTGTGATATGGAAACTCTAACTTTTTTCGAAGCATCAGACAGATTTTTTAAGCTTCCTAGTACCAGAAAAGTAATAAATTATCCACCGGAGTAAATATGGGACTTAGCAACATCCAAAATGTTTTTTTAAGTCAAATGAAAATGCACAAATAATTCTTATGAAGCCTGTTATGATTATCTAAAATATTGTTACAGTCAACTACTTAAAAAAAAAGATAAGATATAGGCTTACATAACAATTACATAAAATATTTTGAGAGATCCTACCTTTTTCAGGAATCTGACTCCATAGGTAAATACATAAAGGTAAAATGAAAATCTCCACCTGTAGAGGATTAAAAAAAATTCTGTGACATTCAGTTTATATATTCACAGCATATACTCAAATATGTAAGGGAGGGAACAGAGTTCCTTAAACTAAATTTGCCCCCTCCCACAACTAGAGATTAAACTTAACGAGTAATTTGAGTGCTAGCTGAACCCACACACTGGTATACATGTCTTAAATATTCTGAGTATTATATTCATAACTTGATTTTTATTGTTAATTGCAATATTTGCCCAATCACTCATTTTCTCATTCTTTAGCATGTGAACCTCTTGTTTATCACTCTTGAAGGGATATGGTTCAATAATATGAAGGTGTAATATCTGAATCAGACAAATAATTGAAAACTAACAACTTGAGTTAACTGACATTCATATTTGTTTTAAAAAATGTTGCTAAAGGAAGGCACATAGACTCTAAAAAAATCAAATGACAACTATAAATGACAATCTTAAACCATGCCAAACTTATGGTCTAGCTGTGACTTTCACTTTTAATGAAGAAAAATTTTTAAGTTTTCTTTTGATTTTAAATGATGGAAATGTTTTAAGTCTTTTAAAATATAAGGTGTGTGTGTGTGTGGGTGTGTGTGTGTGCATATACACTTATTACAAAAAACTCTTACTCTAGTACTAAATACTCAATTTTGTTTCTTGTACTTTCTATTAATAGCTGTGCCTTTAAAAGCTGGCTGAATGTCACTAAATGGCATTCCTGATGTCATAAAAAAATTCTTATAAGTAAAGACAATTAACTTATTGTAGCATAAAAGTAAAAAACTTAATTTTAACTCCATCTCTATTACCAGCCTCTGAGTGGTTACGGGTGAGAGTGATGACAAGTTTCTGTTAGTTACACAAATTCCAGATCAGAAATTAAAACCAGGGATGTCTTCATGGGTGTGTAACTTAGGCAGTCACTTAAGACTTCATGCTTGATTTAATGCTATGCTGTTGCCATCTTGAAATTCTTAATAGTTGTCAGACAAGAAACCCAGCATTTTATTTTGCACTGGATTCTGCAAATTATGTACCCAGTTCTGGTCAAGACAGACTCAACTAACTTTGGGCAAATCTGTTAATATCCTTTGACCTCAGTTCCATCTCTATAATGGGAGAGTGGGTTTGTGCTATAATGATGCCTGAAGGATTTGGTAGCACAACTATTATCTTTACTTTTTTCTAGTCCCTCCCAATCCTTCTTGTGTGGAACTGGCCTACTTCATGCATTTGCCTTATTTGTCTGGCCCCGGGAGGCAACTGAATTTCCAACTCTGAGATTAAATTACTTATAACAGCTGTTTCAGGTCTAAGACTCTTGTTAGTAGACAGTGATCAAGCAGTTTTTATGTATAATAAAAGTTTTACAGAAGTCATTGGAATTCCTACCATCACTTATGTATCTACATTTTATTTCATCACAAAAATGACCCAGTTTTCATAACACATAGATTCTATTACAGGAACACTGATGCCTCCATCATTTGAATAGCAACTTGTGATGAATATTTACAAGGCAGAATTTATTTCCACAAAATATCTGAAGAAAGCAAAATTTTCAAGCATCTTGCGACTTGAAAAAGTATTTCAAGTTGTGGAGTTTCATATGTTATAGTTTTAAATGCTAGCTACCAGTCCCTGATATAATCCCTGCCAATCTTTTACTAAGATACCTGTAAAAGAGATAAATAATAAAGTTCATGTCAGCATGAAAAGGAAGATATGACCTTCAACCTACTGCTAGAATCAGGCAAGAATTCTTACAGCAGAAAAAGAATAAAATTAGATGTAAAAAAACTGATTAGCAGTGAAAAGTCACAACCCTTGAAAGGGGTAGGGAAATCTTCATCTGCGTATCACCCTGTCTCCACTTTCTGTCGTCTTGTATAGAAATGCAAAAATCTGTATTATTAAGAAACTCGGTCGTTTGTCACAAATGATTACGGTTTTGGAGGCAGCAAGAGAATCCCCCACCCCATAAGTTAGTGATGGCTACTTTCAAAAGCCAACCGGGAAGAATGAGATGCACTGTGCAACCTGGCAGTTTCAGTGACAGAAAGGCAGATTTAGGGACAGCATAACCTATGAAGGTATTGCATTTTGGAGGCTGGAGTTCTTACATAATCCATATATAAAGTAACAAAGAACTAGGCATTGGAGATAGCTGCTTTATATAAAACTCTTTCACTGAAAATTGGTCCACTGAAAATGGGTCCGAGTCTAGAGTCTATAGACATCAACCTACTACAAGGTCAGAGATCTAAAAGTGGACTTTTACTAACAAACAGGAGAACAGAAAGTGGGGCTGAGGGCAATCTACATATCCCCTCTGTGAGCAGGTCTAGATGAGTATCTCTTAATTCTGGAATGAAAATAACAGCACAATGTCAGCGTGGGTCTACTAAGTAGCAATAAATGTGGAAAGAAAAGGGCATGAAGAACAGTTTTCTGAAAATGACTTTGCAGAGGAATCATTAGTAATTTTTAGGAAAGCTTTAGGCATTGTCAATATAATACAAGAAGATATGACCCCTAGAAACACAACAAAGTTAATAAAAGACTGCTGGGTAAGATAAAGAGATTACAGGTGAAATAAAGTAGCATTGCACAGGGTCTGCAAAATGGAGTGCAGCATTATTAACCACTGGAGGGGGAACATAGACACATATGGCATAAAATTAAGTCATTTACATAGAGGGTAAACACCCTATAAGGCCAGAGAAAAGTACCAAAGATGAAAAAAGATCCTAGATCTGGAAGAGTAGAAAGCATATCTAATTATAGTTGTTTCTGAGGAAATGCAAAAACTGAAATAGAATAATGAAAGACAAAAAAACTAAAAAAATGTGAACTGAAAAAAAAAAGATAACTAAATTGTATTCCAAACAACATCAAATCAAAGCAATGTTCTGACAGAAATGTTGATTTCTAGGTTTAAAGTTAAAAAAAAAAAAGTACTTCAGTGTTCAAGTACAAAAACAACAAGTCAACACACATAAATCAAATGAAAACAAATCACCATCAAAGGAACAAATACCCAGTTGGTCTTAGAGTTCTCTGCTGTATTATTAAATGCCAAAAGAAAGGGAAGACTCAATCAAAGACAGCTATTGCCAGGCAAAGTGCCTCTCATTTGCAGAGGAATATATGAACCGTATTCTCATATATTCAGAGGCTCTGAAAATATATTATTCATTAACCTTTATGAAAAAATTACTTAAGCCAACTCTAACCCACCAATATATAAACAAAAAATAAGATTTCAGAAGTGTAATTCTAGCATAAGACTATCATTAGCAACATAAATCATTGCTCTAAATTTCATTGCCAAATTAAATGCTCTTGTTCTTAAGGGATAATTTAATATTTAGCAAAAATAATCAAGGGATGAATTCTCAGATTAATGAAAACAAGGAAAGGAAGCATTAAATTCATTCTTACAGGAAAATTTCAAAAGACTTCTTTTGATAAAAGAAATATACTAAGACTGTTTCTTTAAAAACTTAAAGATTACTCTTGGTTAAACAAGGTAAATTAAACACATCAATTTACCTCTGTGCCTTTATAAATGTACCACTAAAAGAGAAAAGAGGGGTTTTGTTCAGTAAAGCATAAACTCCCAAAGACAAAAAACTGAAGTGAGGACAACCACCCTGTGTTAGGGCTGAAAGCTGAAGGGAAGGAATAACAGCTTAGTCAGTAGAACCGCGAGCCAAATCCTTAACTATCTGTGGAGGATGCTCAGAAGGACCACCAATTCCCAGAAAGACATCAAATAAGGAAACAACTTTGTAAGACCAGTATTAGAAAAAGAAGCCTAGGGATTAGCCTGTCCAAAGCCACACACTTGGTAAGTGGAAAAACCACGACACAAACCTAGCAGTGACTCTAAAGCCCTCTCTCAAATTCTACAGAATTAGAGCACACTGCTTTGCCTAGAGACGTCAATGTGTTCCACTACATTTGCTTGGATATGGAAGCCTTTTATATCTTTCAAACCTGAAAATTAGAATAGGAAGCTAGTAAAAACTACCACCCACTGAATCTGGTTTATCGTCCTTATGCAACAAGGTTGAACTGGGCTCTTTGTTAAAATCAAGACTACTAAAATGTGCATTTGAAGCAGAAAATCAGAGCATTGAGGTCTCATGTCTTGTTGCCAGGTGTCACCCAAAAAGCAAGGGATTATAAACTACAGAAGCTGCAGCAGCAGGGGAATCATCCAGAGCAGCCCCCACTCAACTCAGCACCTGTTTTAGGGAGACCAGGGCAGGTATATGAGGGCTGTTTTATTTACAACTTTTATGTAGTGCTTCCTCTATCCCCTGAGTTCTTCTAAGCACTTTACGAATAGGAAGTCATTTAATGAAACTATTCCACATAACAAGGTAGGCACTATCATCAACATCTTTATTTTTATTTTTTTCTGATGAGGAAATGAGCACAGAGTGGGTTTAATTACTTGCTGAAGGCCACACAGCTAATAAAAGAGAGAGTCGGGATTAGAAATTAGACTGTTGGGTTCCAGCATCCAAACTCTTAACCATTAAGCTATTCTATTTCTTCCTGATTTTATACCTAAAAATTGAAAACAATGTATTCAACTAAAATGGTATTTCTAACCTGCTGGATATTAGTGGATGCTGCATAATTGAGAACACTCTCTAAATCTGGGGATAGGAGAGGACTGAAAAGACACTCATTTTCAATACCGGGGTAGCTAAAATAATATTAAGCTTATTAACAGTTATTACCCAGATGGTCTTTCTCTATCCTACTCATTCATTTCTCTACCTGCTGAGACACTGTGGCTCCTTCAGGATTTATGTTAAATTCTAGCTGCTCCATAAAGCCACCTTTTCTGGATGCTACAACATGGAAAACACTGTAATTCTGACTTCTTCTTTACCTCCTTTCCTTCTCTTTGATACCCACAAGCCTTTGAATTGCTCATAAGTTCCAAGTAGAGTAAGCCTCAGTTTTATTTATCTTGGCATGTTTTTTTTTTAATTTTTCTGCACTTTAGGTTCTGGGGTACATGTGGAAAACATGCAGGATTGTTGCACAGGTACATACATGGCAAGGTGGTTTGCTGCCTCCATCTCCCCATCACCTATATCTGGCATTTCTCCCCGTTATCCCTCCCCAACAGCCCTTCCTCCCTCTGCCCCTCCCTCATTCCCCACCAACAGACCCCAGTGTGTGACATTCCTCTCCCTGTGTCCATGAGTTCTTACTGTTCAACACCCACCTATGAGTGAGAACATGCAGTGTTTGTTTTTCTGTTCTTGTGACAGTCTGCTGAGAATGATGGTTTCCAGATTCATCCATGTCCCCACAAAGGACACAAACTCATCGTTTTTTATGGCTGCATAGTATTCTATGGTGTATATGTGCCACATTTTCCCTGTCCAGTCTATCACCGATAGGCATTTGGGTTGGTTACAGGTCTTTGCTATTGTAAACAGTGTCACAATGAACATACATGTGTATGTGTCTTTATAATACAATGATTTATAATCTTTTGGATATATACCCAGTAATGGGATTGCTGGATCAAATGGAATTTCTATTTCTAGGTCCTTGAGAAATCGCCACACTGTCTTCCACAATGGTTGAACTAATTTACACTCCCACCAACAGTGTAAAAGTGTTCCTATTTCTCCACATCCTCTACAGAATCTGTTGTCTCCAGATTTTTTAATGATCACCATTCTAATTGACACGAGATGGTATCTCAATGTGGTTTTGATTTGAATTTCTCTAATGACCAGTGATGATGAGCATTTTTTCATGTTTCTTGGCCTCATAAATGTCTTCTTTTGAAAAGTGTCTGTTCACGTCCTTTGCCCACTTTTGAATGGGTTTGTTTTCTTCTTGTAAATCTGTTTTAGTTCTTTGCAGATTCTGGATATTAACCCTTTGTCAGATGGGTAGATTGCAAAAATTTCTTCCCATTCTGTTGGTTGCCAGTTCCCTCTAATGATTGTTTCTTTTGCTGTACAGAAGCTCTGGAGTTTAATTAGATCCCATTTGTCTATTTTGGCTTTTGTTGCCAATGCTTTTGGTGTTTTAGGCATGAAGTCCTTGCCTATGCCTATGTCCTGAATGGTTTTGCCTAGGTTTTCTTCTAGGGTTTTTATCGTGTTAGGCCATATATTTAAGTCTTCAATCCATCTGAAGTTAATTTTAGTGTAAGGTGTCAGAAAGGGGTCCAGTTACTGCTTTCTGCACATGGCTTACCAGTTTTCCCAACAGCATTTATTAAATAGGGAATCCTTTCCCCATTGCTTGTTTTTGTCAGGTTTGTCAAAGATCAGATGGTTGTAGATGTGTGGCGTTGCTTCAGAGGCTTCTGTTCTGTTCCATTGGTCTATATCTCTGTTTTGGTACCAGTACCATGCTGTTTTGATTACTGTAGCCTTGTAGTATAGTTTGAAGTCAAGTAGCATGATGCCTCCAGCTTTTTTTTTTTTTTTTTTTTTTGCTTAGAATTGTTTTGGCTATGTGGGCTCTTTTTTGGGTCCATATGAAGTTTAAGGTGTTTTTTTCCAGTTCTGTGGGGAGGGTCATAGGTAGCTTGATGGGGATAGCACTGAATCTATAAATTACTTTGGGCAGTATGGCCATTTTCATGATATAGATTCTTCCTAACCATGAGCATGGAATGTTTTCCCATCTGTTTGTGTCCTCTCTTAGTTCCTTGAGCAGTGGTTTGTAGTTCTCCTTGAAGAGTTCCTTTACATCCTTTGTTAATTGTATTCCTAGATATTTTATTCTCTTTGTAGCAATTGTGAATGACAGTTTATTCTTGATATGGCTCTCTTTAAGTCTGTTATTGGTGTATAGGAATGCTTGCAATTTCTGCACATTGATTTTGTATCCTGAGACTTTGCTGAAGTTGCTTATCAGTTTCAGGAGATTTTGGCCTGAGACGATGGGGTCTTCCAAATATATAATCATGTTGTCTGCAAATAGAGACAATTTGACTTCCTCCTTTCCTAATTGAATAACCTTTATTTCTTTTTCTTGCAAGGTTGTTCTGGCTAGAACTTCCAATATTATATATTTAATAGGAGTGGTGAGAGAGGGCATCCTTGTGCAGTGCCAGATTTCAAAGGGAATGCTTCCAGATTTTGCAGTTCTGAGTTGGTTTCTTAATCCTAAGTTCTAATTCAATTGCACTGTGGTCTGAGAGACTGTTTGTTATGATTTCTGTTCTTTTTTATTTGCTAATGAGTGATTTACATCCAATTATGTGGTCAATTTTAGAGTAGGTGTGATGTGGTGTTGAGAAGAATGTATACTCTGTGGATTTGGGGTGGGGAGTTCTGTATATGTCTATTAGGTTTGCTTGGTCCAGATCTGAGTTCAAGTCCCGGATATCTTTGTTAATTTTCTGTCTTGTTGATCTAATATTGACAGTGGAGTGTTAAAGTCTCCCACTATTGCTGTCTGGGAGTCTAAGTCTCTTTGTAGGTCATTAAGAACTTGCTTTATGTATCTGGGTACTCCTGTATTGGGTGAGTATATATTTAGGATCGTTAGCTCTTCTTGTTGCATTGATCCTTTTACCACTATATAATGCTCTTCTTTGTCTCTTTTGATCTTTGTTGGTTTAAAGTCTACTTTATCAGAGACTAGGATTGCAACTCCCACTCTTTTTTTGCTCTTCATTTGCTTGGTAAATCTTCTTCCATTCCTTTATCTTGAGACTATGTGTCCTTGCAAATGAGATGGATTTCCTGGATACAGCACGCTGATGGTTTCTGACTTTATCCAATGTGCCAATCTGTGTCTTTTGATTGCAGCATTTAGCCCATTTACATTTAAGGTTAATACTGTTATGTGTGTATTTGATCCTGCCATTTCTTGGAGGCTTTGTTCATTTCTTTTCACTCTCTTTTCTTTAATCTTGCCTCCTTGTTTTATTTCATTGAGCGGATCTTCAATCTCTGATATCCTTTTTTCTGCTTAGTCGATTTGGCTATTCAAACTTCTGTATGCTTTGCGAAGTTCTTGTGTTGTGTTTTTCAGCTCCATTAAGTCATTTATATTTTTCTCTAAACTGTTTATTCTCATTAGCATTTTGTCAAACCTTTTTTTCAAGTTTTTTAGTTTCTTTGCATTGGGTTAGAACATCCTTTTAGCTCAGAGAAGTTTGTTATAACCCACCGTCTGAAGCCTGTTTCTGTCAATTCATCAGACTCATTCTCCACCCAGCTTTGTTCCTTTGCTGGTGATGAATTATGATCCCTTGGAGGAGAGGCATTCTGGTTTTGGATGTTTTCATCCTTTTTGTGCTGGTTTTTTCCCATCTTTGTGGATTTATCTACCTGTGGTCTTTGTAGTTCTTGACTTTCGGATGGAGTCTCTGAGTGGATGTACTTTTTGTTGATAATAAAGTTATTTCTTTCTGTTTTTTAGTTTTCCATCTAACAGTTAGGCCCCTCTGCTGGGTAGGACTGCTGGAGGGTCACTGAAGACCCTGTTTGCCTGGGGATCACCTGTGGCAGCTGCAGAACAGTAAGAGTTGCTGCCAGTTTCTTCTTCAGTTATCTTCATCCCAGAAGGATACTCGCTGGATGTCAGCCTGAGCTCTCCTTTATGAGGTGACTCTGGATCTACAGGGGTCAGGGAGCTGCTTAGGATACAGTCTGTCCCTTTCAGGAGCTCAAGTGCTGAGCTGTGAGCTCCATTTTTCCATTCAGAGCTGCTGGGCAGGTACATTTAAGTCTGCTGCAGCAGAACTCATAACCGCCTTTTTTCCCAGGTGCTCTGTCCTGGGAAGGTGGGGCTTTATTTATAAGTTCCTAATGTGCTGCTGCCTTTTTTCAGAGATGTCCTGCCCAGCAAGGAGACAGCCTAGTCACAGTCTGCCAGCACAGGCGTTGCTGAGCTGTCATGGGCTCTGCCCAGCTGCTGTGTGAACTTCCTTGCGATTTTATTTATAGAGGTATAGTTAGAACTGCCTCGGTAATGGTGGACTGCCTCAGTAATGGTGGACACCCTTCCCCCAAGAGAGCTGGACCGTCCCAGGTCCAGCTATGCTTGCTGCAAAACTCTCAATCCAGAGCATTTCAGATTGCTGGTCTTTGTGGGGGTGGGATCTGCTGAGCCAGATCACCTGGCTCCCTGTTTCATACCCCCTTTTTTCAGTTGAATGAGCAGCTCTGTCTCCCAGGTATTCCAGGCGCCAGTTGAAATGGCTGGACAGATCTGTGTGAGTTTTTGTGTAGAGATCTGCTGTGCCAGCTGAAACAGCTGTGCTGGAAACTCATGGTGCTTTTGTCCCGGAATCTCCTGGTCTGTGGGCAGTAATAACTCATTTGGAAATGCAGTGTCCACTCACCCTCTGCATTGTTCTCACTGGGAACTGCACTCCAGAGCTGTTCCTTCCTATTTGGCCATCTTGGATCCACTTCCTTATCTTTGCATTTCTGACCACAAACAGCACCTTGCAAATAATAGTTCCTAAATTGACATCTAAATATTGATTAAGGGTATGAGTGCTCCTTTCATTTGTTGACTTTTAAGTATATTTAAACCACAATAGGTCAAATAATTTATTAACTACTTCCAGGAACTGTGCAAGTAGGAACAAAAAAGGGGAGAGAGATGATATATATTGCCAATCCACACTTTAAAGTGATCAATCAATCTGATAGAAATTTGGAATAAAAAATAGTCAACTCCGTAATGGTCTAGGTAATGAAAAATAGTTATTGTATGTAAAACTAAGGTACACTGCTAGAGCACCAAAAAGTAAGTATATGGTTCTTTTGATTCTGAAATTGATTTTATTGAGACATTTCTCATTTCAGCTTTTCATCATCTAAATAAAAAGATTAACTCATTATCAAATCCATAAAGAGAGGTGAAATAGGGCTTATACCTATGACATTAAAATTTTTCTTTCATAAAATTTAAAACTATATAAATCATTGTGCTGTATCTTACAAACTATTACAAATAAAGTGAAATTATATGGTTGGATAAACGAGCAGAATATATTTAGGAACAAATATATACTTCAATCCAGCAATATTTTAAAATACATAAATCATTTTACCTCCGAGAACAAAGTAGATTAAGTGCTTATTTTTCCACTCAAAACTCACAGCTGATGACTTTCATGAGATATGAACAAAGCTACAAGACATATATATTATACTCATTTTATCAGTTTTTCAGTCAAATGCAATGGAATTTATTTTAAAGGAAAAAACCTTTCAATGAGGTTTCTGTATTATATGTGACACATTCATGTCCACAAAGTTTTGACATGAAGTAATTGTGGATTCAAGTTTGATACAAATAGTCATCTTTGTAAAGTCCTTTTTACTTATAGTAGGTTCTTTTGGGGGTTCTTTATTTTTACAAAACACTAACTGGCCTTTCATGGGTACTTACTTTATGCCTATACCATCACAAGAGTCTTACATGTATTAACTCACCTACATTTTGTAAGAACCATATGGGATAGATACACTATGCCACTATCATTTCCATCTTACTATACGATGACAAGTTTAAGTTACTTGCCAAAATACATGGTGAATCTGGGACTCAATCCAAGCAACTTGACTCCAGAGATCATGATCTTTACTATTAAATATTGAAATTTTTAGCACATAAATTAAAATCTTATTTTTACTATAAATGCCATTGCTCTGCTGCTCAAATGAATGGAATTACTTTGACAGCTATAATCTCTGTTTCAGCTCCTTTTCTATGCTAAGGTAGGAAGGCAAGTAAGACTTTGTCTGTCTAGTCTTCATTTATCTGAATAATATAAAGCACACACTCAATGTGAAATGACTTAGCTAAAATCCTATTCAGAGTTGGTGTCATGGATGTATAGTAGCAGAGAAACAGCTCACTGAATGCAAGGATTTGGTCTCACAGGTGTTTTATAGAAACATCAGTATATTTCTGTCCACATAAATTGGAGGCATCTAATCCTGTATTTTTAAATTTTCTTGAAGCTGACATTGTTTTTTAACAACCAGATAGGTTCCCTAAGAGCCCATCTATGACCTTATTCTACAGAGGGATGACCCATGGAATTGTAAGCTTCTCTACATTTAACAAGTAACTTTGTCAAAGAAAACAGGTCTCCTCATTTTTCACACCAGGTCTCTACATTTTGGGGTCCTGTGACCTTAAAGTTAAGACTAGAAACGGATAACTATGCCACAAATGTCAGAAAAAGCTCAGATATCTTATATACTGCCTATTTTCTGACAAGGTAGTATAGTGTTCTTTAATGTATAAACATAAAATTTTACAGATTAAACTGGCATCTAAAGTTCGTAAAATTCACTGGTTTCAGCCTTTGTCTCTTTCAGTAGACTGACGAATTTTTGATTTGTGGAACAAAACAAGGTCCTTCAATTATTTTGCATTTAATAAGTCTAACAAAGCCATGATATACGCAAGCATCTTAATAATTCAGATACACGGTTCCTTCTCGTCCCACAGGCTTTTAGCCAAAGTGTCTCTTTCCAAAGACTGTCACACAGCATTTTTGTTTCCTGTTTTACTGAGGTATTCTTGAAAGAGAAAATTTTATGATGTGAAGGTGTACAACATAATTCAAACACAGATATTTTTTGAAATGATTCCCATAATCTAGTTAGTTTTAAACCTGGGTCAACTTACCAACCTATGTATTAGATCCCTGGAATGTATTCATCTTATAACTGAAAGTTTATATCTTTCAACCAGCATCTCCCCCTTTCTCCCACCCCTACCCCTGGTAATCACTATTCTATTCTGTTTCTATTAGTTCAACTGACACCATATTCTGAAGCAAGGAATAGACTTGAAGTCTTGGTTTATCCAATTGGTTTCATCTGCAAACACTGTTAAAAAGTTGTCACATGATTTTTAGGTTGTCTCCTTTTCAAGCTGTTACTGAGACACTGACTTTATTACTTGAGTTCTATGGATATGTTCATCAACTAGAGAGAAAGCAAATTGACTCTACTTTGAAAAACATCCCATATGTCTTAAACAATAGAATAAAGGTGACACGAAAGATTCCTTTTTGGAAACTCTGACATAAAATCTAAATTCCTAGAGTAGCTTTCAAGCTTTCATTAGGAGTCCAAAGAAATATGATAGCTAGGGGAAAACACGTTACTCATCCCATGGACAGGTTATGCAGACCTGAGTTCTTGCTTTAAGACAAACACTTCCTAAAACTGTTTCTACCTCCATCAGTAATTAACTCTGTAACTCCAAATAGTTTCCTTCATTTGCTTAAGGCTCAGCTCTTTCTGTTTGAGATGGAATAGAATTATTAATGCAAAGTCTTTAAAGTTGGAGGTAAGTCAAACTCATCCACCTATTCACTTTTCATTCTCCAGTCAAATGTGAACTTAATTTGAGCAGAAGGGTCTTCATTAAATCACTGATTCACATAATATATTAAGCCCTTTTGGAAATTCTGATGATTTGTAAAGGAATGTTATATGTTTCTCATATACATGCATATATATGTAATAAAAACAAAACAAGAAAATGTAAACATCAAATTAGGAGAGATGTTAATTTTCAAGACTAAAGAACAGAGAAAGTGTACAACAAGCTTGTCCAAACCACAGCCTGCAGGCCGCATGCAGCCCAGAATGGCTTTGAATGTGGCCCAACACAAATTCGTAAACACTCTTAAAACATTATTAGATTTTTCTGAGATTTTTTTTTTTTTTTTTTTAGCTCATTGGCTATCCTTAGTGTTAGTGTATTTCTTGTGTGGCCCAAGACAATTCTCCTTCTTTGAATGTGGCCCAGGAAAGTCAAAAGAAATGGACACCCCTGGGGTATACGGGAGCTTTAGCTGATTCTGTAATATTTACTTCCTTTAAAATAGGATCGAATATATATGGGTGGGTTTCTATTATATCAGTCTCTGCACTTGTGACATTTTTCTCTGTATTGTAAAATATTTCATTATTAAAAGATTCTGTACACAAGATTTGTGCTCACTCAAAATGTATTACATGACTCTCTTTTCTTTCTCTCATACTTAGAAACAACATATGACTTGTTCGTTATGCCATCATTCCAACCATCCTTTTCTAAGCATCATAATTAATTTTCCTGTTTTCCTGTCATTGTATTCAGGCTTTTTTTTTTCTTTTTTGAGACAGAGTTTCGCTCTTGTTACCCAGGCTGGAGTGCAATGGTGCGATCTCGGCTCACCGCAACCTCCACCTCCTGGGTTCAGGCAATTCTCCTTCCTCAGCCTCCTGAGTAGCTGGGATTACAGGCACGCACCACCATGCCCAGCTAATTTTTTATATTTTTAGTAGAGACGGGGTTTCACCATGTTGATCAGGATGGTCTCGATCTTTTGACCTCGTGATCCATCCGCCTCGGCCTCCCAAAGTGCTGGGATTACAGGCTTGAGCCACCACGCCCGGCCGTATTCAGGCTTTTAAGGCTAAAATTGCCATTGGAAGTGTATCAGATATTGTATGTGTATATAGTTCTAAATCCACTATGTTCTATTTCACAGATTTAACTTTCATTTTGTTTTTTAGTGCTTTGTTCATAGGCCCCATTAACAGCTACACCATATTTTTCTTTATTGGGAACCATTCTTTTCTCTCCAAGTTGACTCCCCTTGTCAAGCACCCAACAAGGCAGAATTCAGCACCACTGGTATCTTTCCTTACCATTAGTCTTCCCAGTGTCAGACCTAGCCCCTACAATCTATTCAAAATACATCTGCCAAAAAATCAGTGTCATTCTATTAGGTGAAATTCTGCCTATAAAATACCTCTCATTATTTCTAGAATTCCCCTGAATATAATCTTGTAACTGTCAGCTTAAAGTCTATTTATACTCACTTGAATGACCATAATTTATGGGAATCAGAAAAAGATAAGTGAGCATTTTCCAACTAACCAATGTCTAGTGTGAGGATAAAAAAGGGAATAAAATATTGATCTCTTGTAGCCAAAATTAAATTCAGTCAATATGACTTTAGAGCATGCACTAACAAAGGTCACCATTCTTTAGTGTGTGGTTCAAGCAAAAGTAGCCAAATGTTTATTATTATTTAGAGTCAAACTAATGTCATGTGTCCCTTGAACATCAAGCCTCTATGTAATTTTTTTCTTATCTGAAAGCAGATGGAAGACAAAAAGTCACTTCTTCAGCCCTGGTACTGCGATTGCAAAGGAAAAGAGAAAAATAAAACCCAAGTACTTGCATTTTCAAAATGAATGTACATTTGATTTTAAGAAGTAAATTTCCCCAGCCGGGCAGATTGCTTGGGCCCGGAAATTCAAGTGCAGTCTGGACAACATCCTGAGACCCCATCTCCACAAAAAATACAAAAATTAGCTGGGCATAGTGACACCTGCCTATAATCCCAGCTACTCAGGAGGCTGAGGTGGGAGGATCACTTGAGCCCAGGTGGTCAAGCTTCAGTGAGCTGCGATCACACCACTGCAATCCAGCCTGGGTGACAAAGCAAGACCTTGTCTCAAAAAAAAAAAAAAAAAAAAAAAGTGAATTTCTCCTTCTCCTTCTCTATTTTTCTGTATTACCCTTTTTGGTGTCAGTTTTCTGCGGCAGGCTCTACCACACGTCTCATAACAAGACATGAAACTGAGTAACAGAACTTTCACAGGGATCGGATACAGTCCATCACTTATTACTAAATCCATACCTATAACAAGAGTAAAATGTCTTTAGTTTCTTTATATGAAAATGGGGACTGAAATATCTAATTCTAAAGATTGTTAGGGGAATTTGATAAGCAAGAAAAAATTAAATGAAGATGAACAGGAATGGATTCTAGTTGGCTGAGTAGGCTTATTATTATTATCTTGTCTTTTAAAAAAAAATTTGTTTCCATAGGTTTTTGGGGAATAGATGTCATTTGGTTACACGAGTAAGTTCTCTAGCAGTGATTTGTGAGATTTCGGTGTACCCATCACCTGAGCAGTACATACTTAACCCAATTTATAGTCTTTTATCCCTCACGCCCTTCCCATCCTTTTCCTGAGTCCCCAAATTCTACTATGTCATTCTTTTTTTTTTTTTTTGAGACAGAGTTTCGCTCTTGTTACCCAGGCTGGAGTGCAATGGCGCGATCTTGGCTCACCGCAACCTCCGCCTCCTGGGTTCAGGCAATTCTCCTGCCTCAGCCTCCCGAGTAGCTGGGATTACAGGCACGCGCCACCACGCCCAGCTAATTTTTTTGTATTTTTAGTAGAGACGGGGTTTCACCATGTTGACCAGGATGGTCTCAATCTCTTGACCTCGTGATCCACCCGCCTCGGCCTCCCAAAGTGCTGGGATTACAGGCTTGAGCCACCGCGCCCGGCCTACTGTGTCATTCTTGTGCCTCTGCATCCTCTTAGCTCCCACTTATGAGTGAGAATATATGATGTTTCATTTTCCATTCCTGAGTTATTTCACTTAGAATAATAGTCTCCAATCTCAATCAGGTTGCTGCGAATGCCATTAATTCATTTATTTTTATGGCTGAGTAGCATTCCATCATATTTATGTGATATACATATGATTGATATATATGTGATTGATTGATTCACAGTTTCTTTATCCACTCATTGATTGATGGGCATTTGGGCTGGTTCCACATTTTCACAATTGTGAATTGTGCTACTATAAACATGCATGTGCAAGTTTCTTTTTCACATAATGACTTCTTTTCCTCTGGGTAGATGCTCGGTAGTGGGACTGCTCCATCAAATGGTAATTCTACTTTTAGTTCTTTAGGGAATCTCCACACTGTTTTCCATAGTGGTTGTACTAGTTTACATTCCCACCAGCAATATAGAGGTATTCTCTGTTCACTGCATCCATCTCAACATTTATTACTTTCTGATTTGTTTTATTATAGCCATTCTTGCAGGAGTAAGGTAGTATCATATTGTGGTTTTGATTTGCATTTCCCTGATCATTAGTGATGTTGAGCATTTTTTCATATGTTTGTTGGCCATTTGTATATCTTCTTTTGAGAATTGTCTATTCACGTCCTTAGCCCACTTTTTGATGGAATTGTTTGTTTTTTTCTTGCTAATTTATTTGAGTTATTTGTAGATTTTGGATATTAGTCCTTTGTCAGATATACAGATTGCAAAGACTTTCCTCTTTGTTTTTTCTGCGTTTGCTTTTAGGTTCTTGGTCATGAAATTCTTGCTTAAGCCAGTGTCTAGAAGGGTTTTTCCAATGTTATCTTCTAGAATTTTCATAGTTTCAGGTCTTCGATTTAAGTCCTTCATCCATCTTGAATTGAGTTTTGTATAAGGTGAGAGATTAGGATCCAGTTTCATTCTCCTACATGTGACTAGTCAATTATCCCAGCACTACCTGATGAACAGGGTGTCCTTTCCCCATTGATGTTTTTGTTTCCTTTGTTGAAGACAAAGTTAGCTTTAAGTATTTGGTTTTATTTCTGGTTCTCTATTCTGTTCCATCGGTCTATGTATCTATTTTTATACCACTACCATCCTGTTTTGGTGACTATGGCCTTATAGTATAGTTTGAAGTCCAGATGTGATGCCTCCAGATTTGTTCTTTTGCATAGTCTTGCTTTGGCTATGCAGGTTTTTTGGTTCCATATGAATTTTAGGATTCTTTTTCTAGTTCCATGAAGAATGATGACAGTGTTTTGACACAAATTGCACTGAATCTGTGCAATTTTGATAATGCACAGAGGTTTTGATAGGTTGCATCACTATTGTCATTCAATTTGAAGAATTTTTAAATTTCCATCTTGATTTCATTTTGATCCAATGATCATTCAGAAATATGTAATTTAATATCCACGTATTTGCATGGTTTTGAAGGTTTCTTTTGGAATTGATTTCTACTTTTATTCTACTGTGGTCTGAGAGAGTGCCTGATATAATTTCAGTTTTCTTAAATTTATTGAGACTTGTTTTGTGGCCTATCATATAGTCTATCTTGGAGAAAGTTCCATGTGCTGATGACTTGAATATATATTCTGTGGTTGCTGGGTGAATGTTCTGTAAATATCTGTTAAGTCCATTTGTTTCATGGTATACTTTAAATATGTTGTTTCTTTGTTGACTTTGTCTTCATGACTTGTCTAATGCTAACAGTGAAGTACTGAAGTCCCCACAATTATTGTGTTGCCATCTATCTCATTTCTTAGGTCTAGTTGTAATTGTTTTATAAATTTGGGAAATCAAGTGTTAGGTGCATAAATATTTAGGTGGTGACATTTTGCTGTTGGACAAGGCCTTTTATTATTATATAATGTCCCTCTTAGTCTTTTTTAACTGCTGTTGCTTTCAAGTTTGTTTTCTCTAATATAAGAACAGCTACTTCTTCTCGCTTTTGGTGTCCATTTGCATGGAATGTCTTTTTCCACTCCTTTACCTAAAGTTTATTTGAGTCCTTAGGCATTAGGTAAGTGTCTTGAAGGCAGCAATAGTTGGCTGGTGAATTCTTACCCATTCTGCCATTCTATCTATATTTTTTAAGTGGAAAACTTAGGCCATTTACATTCAACATTAGTATTGAAATGTGAGGTACTATTCCATCCATCATGCTATTATTTGTCTGTATACCTTGGTTTGTGTTTTTTTTTTCCTAAATTGAATTTTTGTTTTATAGATCCTGTGAGATTTATGCTTTAAAGAGGTTCTAGTTTGATGTGTTTCAGGATTTGTTCAAAATTTAGAGCTCCTTTTAGCAGTTCCTGAAGTGCTAGCTTGGTAGTGGCAAATTCTCTCAGCATTTGTTTGTCTGAAAAATACTATCTTGCCTTCATTTATGGAGCTTAGTTTTGCTGGATACAAAATTCTTGGCTGTTGTTTTGTATATAATAGTTGTTTTGTTTGAGGAGGCTGAAGATAGGGCTCCAATCCCTTCTAGATTGCAGGGCTTCTGCTGAGAAATCTGCTGTAAATCTGATAGTCTTTCCTTTATAGTTTACCTGGTGCTTTTGCCTCACATCTCTTAAGATGCTTTACTTTGTCTTAACTTTAGATAAACTGATGACAATGTGCCTAGGCGATGATTTTTGTGATGAATTTCCCAAATGTTCTTGGTGCTTCTTGTATTTGGATGTCTAGGTCATTAGAAAGGCTGGGAAAGCTTTCCTCGATTATTCTCCCCAATATGTTTTCCAAACTTTTAGATTTCTCTTCTTCCTCAGAAACACCAATTATTCTTAGGTTTGGCTGTTTAACATAATCCCAAACTTCCAGGAGGCCTTTTTTTTCTTTGTTTTTGTTGGACTGGGTTAATTCAAAAACCTTGTCTTCAAGCTCTGAAGTTCTTTCTTCTGCTTGTTGATTCTATCACTGAGATTTTCCAGAGCATTTTGCATTTCTCTTAGTGTATCCAGTATTTTCTGAAGTTTTCATTGTATTTTATTTATGCTGTCTATTTCACTAAAGATTTCTTCCCTCATGTCTTTTGACTTTTTAAAAAATTTTGTTAAATTGGACTTCACCTTTCTTTGGTGCCTCCTTAATTAGCTTAATAACTGACCTTCTGAATTCTTCTTCAGGTCAATCAGGGATTTCTTCTTAGTTTGGATTCATCGCTGGTGAGCTAGTGTGATTTTTTGAGGGTGTTAAAGAACCTTGTTTTGTCATATTACCATAACTGTTTTTCTGGTTCCTTCTCATTTGACTGGGCTACATCAGAGGGAAGGTCTAGGGTTCAAGACTGCTGTTCAGATTCTTTTGTCCCATGAGGTATTCCCTTGATGTAGTACTCTCCCTCTCTTCCTAGGTATGTGGTGTTCGGAGAGCTGAGTTGTAGTGACTGTCATCTCTCCTGTGGATCTAGCCATCCAGCAGATCTATCAGGCTCTGGGCTGGTGCTGGGGGTTGTCTGCACTGGATTCTTTGATATAAACTGTCTCAGCTGTGGGTACCAGCACCTGTCCCAGAGGAGGTGGCAGGGGGGTGAAATGGACTCTGTGAGGTTCCTTACTTAGGTCAATAAACTATTTTTGTGCTGATTTGCCTCCCACCAGGAGGTGGCACTTCGAAGACAGCATCAGCTGTGGTAGTATAGGGAGGATCAGGCAGTTGGCGGAAACTCCCAAGAGTATATGCCTCTTGTCTTCAGCTACTGGAGTGAGTAGGAAAAGACCATCAGGAGGCACGTCTGAGGTAAGGGCAGGGCTAGGCATCTCCTTGGGCAGGTGTTGCTGCACCTGCTGTAGGGAATGGTGGGGGTGGTTCTGAGGTAAATGGAGTTATGTTCCCAGGAGGATTATGGCTGCCTCTGCTGTGTCATGCAGATTGGTCAGGGAAGTGGGGGAAAGCCAGCAGTTACAGGCATTACCCAGCTTCCACACAACCCAAAAGGCGGGTCTCACAGCACCGAGTTTGCTTCCAGGCAGTGGGCAAGCAGGGCTGAGAACTTGCCCCAGGCTACCAGCTTCCCGCTGTGAAAGCAAGCTGGGCTCTCATACCACCCTGAGTAGGCTCATTCTTAATTTAATTGCCCTGACACACCAGTCACACAATGCAGACATTTACAATCATGCCTCGTCTCCTGGAGTTTTAAGCTGTTTATAAAGAAAATATATGTATGTTTAGACACAGATGTTTATGTATGTGTATATGTTCACACATAAGCATATGTGTATTATGAAAATACATGTATATACACATACATTTGTATGCACATATGTATGAAAGTTAAATTTATGTATGTCAAGGATCTCCCATCCAATTGAAAATAAATGTAGTTGTACAGACTTCTGACCAATAATTTGTATTTTCTTTTTGAGACGGAGTTTTGCTCTTGTTACCCAGGCTGGAGTGCAATGGCGCGATCTCGGCTCACCGCAACCTCCGCCTCCTGGGTTCAGGCAATTCTCCTGCCTCAGCCTCCCGAGTAGCTGGGATTACAGGCACATGCCACTATTTGAAAAGATGCTCTTGTTCCTTCCTCATTCAGAGAAGGGACCATAATCAGCCTAACATCCTGTCATTGCTTAGATTTTTCCAATAAATGCCAGTCAACTTGCACTCCTGCATAAGAAAATAAGCCATTACACAAAACCCAAGCCAGTAACAATGCACAAAATGAAGTTCTTAGCTGACTGACTGAAACCACATGAGCTGTATGCTGACTGGAAGAGTTATGAGTTACCCACACATCAGCTGTATTCATACTGCAACACCTTATGTTCTAAATAAGGAGGCCCCTTTTTATAGGAAGACAGTGAGACTGAACTACCCATTTGAACTGAGCATCATGATTACTGGTACTAGCAGCTATTAACATGGCATTACATATTGACTGTAAAGCTATACTTAGAAAGTGAAAGCAGCATGAAACAATGGATGAACATGAGATCATGAGGTTGCCAAGCAGGAAACACCGTAGTAACAATGTTTGCACCTGTGATACTCTCAGGGTGATCCTGGACACGTTTAAGTCTCTCTTCTGGAGAAGCAATCAGACCGTTAGTTAAGTTCTCTTAAACTCTTATATTTTGAGTCCAATTCCTGCATTAGTTAAGTCTTGTATGTCAATCCTGCAGTATCTGTACAACTGGCCATTCCACCTTGTTTGAATCACTGCTGCTGTGCTCATTCCCTTTTTGTCCCAACCCTCTGCTTCTCCTGCCTTGTGCACAGACCACCCTTGGTCTGTCAATGCCAGTGACACCTTGGGGTTTCATCCTCAGCCTTCTTTTCACACCATGTGCTCCTGCTAGATGAACTCACCCACTCCCTGCATACTGGACAATCACTGCTCCTAACCAGCTCTATATCCCTGGATACCCGGTGTCATTTGGACACCCAAATGTTGGCACCTGAGGCTCAAAATCCAAAAACAAACAAACAAAACATGTTATCTTTCTCCCAGCAATCCACTTTCCTTTCTTCCTTCCATCTCTGTCAAAGACACTATTCTCCATCCAATGTCCC
This sequence comes from Saimiri boliviensis, assembly GCF_048565385.1. NCBI lineage: Eukaryota > Metazoa > Chordata > Mammalia > Primates > Cebidae > Saimiri > Saimiri boliviensis. The sequence goes on from NC_133453.1 coordinate 71,186,093, forward strand.
AGGTCCTTGAGTCTTCCTTCACCTTCAACCCCCTTATCCCAGGCATCAAACCTCAAAGTTCTACCTTGGAAATGTCCCTTTCATTTGCTCCTTTCCTCCACTCCCTCAGTGTCTTCCTTAGCCTAGCACAGTCAGTCTTTATCTTTCTTCAAGAAGTAGGCTGGCATTAACTGAGTGCCACAGCTAGACCGGTAAGCCAAGCTATCCAATTGATTAATCATGACAAAGAGAATAGTCACAAAGTCCAGAATATTTGCTTTGATGTGAATGAGAGTTACTCCTACAGGAAAGTCTATACAGGAGGTTGCTTGCAAAACACAGAAAAAGAACAAGTGGAGTTGGGGATCTTAAGAAGTGCTGCTCAGACAGATGGCCTAAGGCACTCTCACCAAAGGGCAAGTCTTAACATGTCCAGAGGCCAGTGCTCCTAATCCCCCAGTGCTTTCATATTCTCAGCCAATAGGAATCTCAAAATCTCTACAACGGGCAATCCATATGATGTCTCTGCCTCTACCCCTTTCTTACCTGGGTAAAGCTAATCAACTGTCGCTCTAGCCTAGCCTGGGATAACCTCTTTAGGACAACTAGACAAATCTCTTTCTTGTTTCACCATGTGTTAATGAAACAAACAAATGAAAAAGCTCTTACCCTGAGTTTTCCTTTGTCCAACTCATCCTTTCATGATCCTTTTGCAGTTTTCTCTGGTCTCTAGCTCCCAAAAAGTGTTTATCCCCCTAAGATATTGTTCTAACAGTAAGCTAACGTATGTTATTAGTCATCCTTTAAGTGACCAGTAATCAGTTGGGTATTTTCAACTCTGTGTGAAAGATCTGTGTCTTAAATCTTCTAGGCAGGACTAGCTCTCATGAAGCTACATTCTAAACCTGGGCATGAGGACTTCCTCCACAATTTTCACATGGTCTGCTTGATCCTGGGCACTCCCTATGCCTCTTTCTTATCTGCAAAATGAAGATAAAACTACCTACTTCAAAGGGTTAGAATGAGGATCAAAGAGGCAACACTTGTAAAGTATATAGAATAGCATTCATCACAAGGCAAGGGCTCTGTAACTCGTAACTATCGTCACTATTTTTATATAGCTGGTATATGACATGTACCCAATAAATGACTTCAAGTTGTATGATTAACTATGGGCCAGTGCCAATGGCTAGACAAACTACCAACTACAAAATGACTCTAGGACAGATGTCTCCCATGAGATTTGAAGAAGATACAAGTGTAGAATGAAGGAGGGCTTCATTCTGACAAAGTGGTTAAGCAGTAGGCCACGTAAATTAGACACTTTGTGTTGCTTTTTCATTAAATTTATGTGTCAGGATTTGGCTGACTTCTTCTCCCTTGTTTGCATTTTTAAAGTTATTTAATATTTAACGTTATAAAATCACTTGAGCTTGCTACTACACTAAATCTGTACTTTGTACAAGCAGCTCTGAAAAAAGTGTAAAATTTAGGAGGGCTGGAAAGTGAAAAGTACAGCAGTGAATTTCCATGGCAATGTGGTATTATAAATAAGACATAATACATGGATAAATCTACCAATGAAGAGGTACAGATGAACAAAGTGTGTTTATTCATGTGTTTTAGTATCTTTTTGTATTCTGATATTTTATAGACACAAAGTTAAAAAATCTAACCTTCAAGAGCATCATGTAAGACCTTTAAACTGAGTTTCTAAATAAAAAGTTGCACTCTTAAATCTCTATAGGGACTGGGCAGGTTAAGGCAAATGAGGAGCCGGTTAATCTTAGCTCTCAGGGTACTGGGATGAATGGTGACTGGCATTCAGTTTCTAAGCTGGCACTCCTGGGGAATGTTGCTATTTCAATACTCCACTGATATAAGGGCCAGCCAAATGTCAAGAAAGAATGCAAATTCAAGTGTTGCCAGATTTTCCCCATTTTTCATAGAAAGTTAAAAATCTGATATTTTGTAAGACATAAGACATTTTAAATGCTGGTGATTAATTCTATTTAAAAAAAAAAATCAGACTAGGTGTGGTGGCTCATGCCTGCAATCCCAGCACTTTAAGAGGCTGATGTGGGTGTATTACCTGAGGTCGGGAGTTCAAGACCAGCCTGGCCAACATGGTGAAACCCCATCACTACTAAAAACATGAACAAGTAGCCAGGTATGGTGGCACATGTGTGTAGTCCCAGTTATTCGGGAGGCTGAGGTATTGAACTGAGAATTGCCTGAACCCAGGAGGCAGAGGTTGCAGTGAACCGAGACTGCACTACATTCCAGCCTAGGCAACAGAGGAAGACTGTCTCAAAAAATAAATTAATTAAAAAAAATAAAAATCATACAGGCCAAATCATGCAGGCTAGATTCAACTTGGGGTCACCAGTTCACAACCTGTGCTTTAAGCTCTTTAATAGCATACGTATAGTATGTGACAGAGATGTGTGAGATGGTCTACTCTTTCTACTCTCTAAACTATATTCCATACAGAATGAAAGTCTGCTTTCCTGAAGCATAGAATTTTTATAGGGAAAATTCACTCTTGCATTAGGTTATTAAGTAATGATCTAATGAACTTTTGCTCAGTTCTTGGAAAATGTCTACTGAATAAAAATGAAGTCATATCAAATAAATTTGATTTGTTATTATGCTAACAACCAGATGGTCATTCATTAGGATATACTGAGGATTTACTAAATACCAAGATATATTACTAGGTGTTGGGAATATAAATATGAGTTAAGTCAAGCTCCTTCCATCAAGGAGCTGACAAGCTAATCTACAAAGCTGCTTCCCGATGGATGGGCAACAGCTGTAAATCTAAGGAAGCCTTGGTTATCCTAAGAAACCAGTCACATCTTTCGTCTTCACTCCTAGCTGGTGACAGTATTTAGAGAGTTACCTCTATTCTCAAGGACATCCTGCCCTAGTGTTACTGGGAAAAAATGCCTGGAGAACTCAGTCTTTCCATATCAAACCTGGAAGCCCTGCTAAAATAGAGATGGTGTCACATCCTGTCCCTTCTCGCTCCTTCTCTGGGTGAGCAGCAAGGAGAGAGTTGTTGAGTAGAGAGGCAGAAGAGGACAAGGCAGAATATAAACCTCAAAGAAAGTTCCTGTGAGCTAAGTAGTTTCCCCAATGTCCAAATCCTCTGAAGCCTTTAGGGTAACATAGAGCAGAGAGAAACAGGCAAGGCTTCAGTGGCTCCCAACAAGGGGCTGTTGTTAAAGGTATGAAGGTCCCACTCCATGGCAGTAGAAGAAGAGCTCACGGACATAGGGGCTGAGGGTGACCAGGCCCTTTCTGGTATTGTTCTGAAGCTAAAAAGGACTTGAAGATAAAATATTCTTGACATTATGAAACATTTATCAAGAATGAACTACATTCTTACATTTATCGTTCCTCTTCTAGTAAAAAGCACAATAAGGGCAAATCAATGTTCATACTTCGAGAAACAACAAAAAGGAAATTTAATTAGAAAAATATTCACCTCACTGTCAAAGATTTTGTCATAAGATTTTTTTTTTTTTAAGTTTGAAAATGTATAAAAGAATGGCGACCAGGGGTGGCAACTACTTGCAGTCCCAGCTACTTGGGAGGCTAAGGTGGGAGGATCCCTTGAGCCCTAGAGTTTAAGATTGCAGTGGGTAGGTGGGGAGGCAATCGTAAGAAATTTCCAGCTAGAGGTACTATAGTAAACAGGTCATTAAAAGCATCTCATAAATGAGAACAACTTAAATTACAAAATGAACAACAATTAAAACTACAAAAATAAAGTTATTTACACTTTCCCTAGAATGTACTAGGTAATTCAAGGCAGAGATAGACAATCATATTGCAAATTGATTCTCAAGTGGTTCTTGGAATCACTCGTACCTCTTTGGAATATACTAAGGTAACAAACACACATTCTTTGTTCCACTGCATGCTTTAGAGTAACATTAAAACCTCTTTCCTGTAGAACCTCAGGTTAACCAGGAAAGCACTGACAAGACAGGAGACAGCTAGAGAGCAAATGTGCCTTCAGTGAAGGGGCAGAATACAGATAATCTCAGAACCAAGCCAACAGATTAAAATTTCTTTCAAAAGGGGTCAATAATTAACACCTGCAGTGTTCCTGGACATGGTTTCTGACTCTATGGTTTTGTCCATTCATGGCCAGATTGAGGTTCCTAAAAGAACAACTCTGAAGATACTTAGAAACTGAGTCTCAAAGCTTTCAATAATCAAATCCCACCTTTAGACTCCTGGTCTTGGTCCCTACTAGCCCAATGTGTGTTTCATGTGAAACATCAGATCTGGGCCTGCTGCGGCCTTAACCACCCTTCACCATCTGTCAAAAACAAATCTCCCAGAGAGGGCCCCCACCCATCACTTCTCCGCAATGCTTCCCTCTTCCTTCAAGTCCTACGGTGCTCTCCCTCAAAAAGGGGTCACAGCATTATTTTGCATTGTCAATCATGCCTCCTTAACATCAAAACCAAACAATCAACAACAACAAAAAATCTATTGACTACCCACTATCTTCCAAATGCTGTTAAGTGCATTCACATGTATAATTCTATTTTATCCATCATGGCAACACTTGGACATGGCTTGTCTGAGGTCAACAGCTAGTAAACACAGGAGCGGGGACCCAAACTCAAGATGACAACCAGGATGTCTGATGTGAAAGCTTGTGCTTTTTACAGCAGTCCTCTACCCGTCATTTAATGACAACAAAAACAACAGTTAACACGTACCAAGCAATTACCCCAGCAGATATGCTTCTAAACACCTTACATGTTCTATCCATTAATCCTCACAAAAACCTTGCAAGGTTAATACTGTTATACTCTCATTTTAGAGATATGGAAGGAGACACAGAAAGATCAAGCAACTTTCCTGAGGTTCATATCTTTTAAATGGCAGAGTATGTGCCCTTAAGCAGTATGTAGTATCTTCTGATAGTGCTACATAGCTGCTTTCGGATTTTTATATATAGCTCTTATGTTCAACTTTTCCCCCTATATTCCTTATCATCCTATTTGCCTCATAAAAGCAGGTCATTCAAAGGGATGAGTGGTGCCCCAACCAAAAGACACAGACTGGCAAATTGGATAAAAAGCCAAAACCCATCAGTGTGCTGTATCCAGGAAACCCATCTTACATTCAAGGATACACAAAGGCTCAAAATAAAGGGATGGAGGAAGATCTACAAAGCAAATGGAGAGCAAAAAAAAGGCAGGAGTTGCAATTCTCATCTCTGATAAAATAGACTTTAAAGCAACAAATATCAAAAGAGACAAAGAAGGACATTACATAATGGTAGAAGGATCACTGCAACAAGAAGAGCTAACGATCCTAAATATATATGCACCCAATACAGGGGCACCCAGATACATAAGGCAAGTTCTTAATGACTTACGAGAGACTTAGACTCCCACACAATAATAGTGGGAGACTTTAACACCCCATTGTCAATATTAGACAGATCAACCAGACAGAAAATCAACAAGTCCATCCCAAATCCACAGAATATACATTCTTCTCAGCACCACATCACACCTACTCTAAAATTGACCACATAATTGGCAATAAATCACTCCTCAGCAAATGCAAAAGAACAGAAATCATAACAAACAGTCTCTCAGACCACAATGCAATCGAGTTAGAACTCAGAATGCAGAAACTAACTCAGAACCACACAGCTTCATGGAAACTGAACAACTTGCTCTTAAATGTTGACTGGATAAACAATGAAATGAAGGCAGAAATAAAGATGTTCTTCAAAACCAGTGAGAACGAAGACACAACATACCAGAATCTCTGGGACACATTTAAAGCAGTCTCTAGAGGAAAATATATAGCAATGAGTGCCCACATGAGAAGAAAGGAGATATCTAAAATTGACACCCTATCATCAAAATTGAAACAGCTAGAGGAGCAAGATCAAAAAAACTCAAAACCTAGCAGAAGACAGGAAATAACTAAGATCAGAGCAGAACTGAAGGAAATAGAGACACAAAAAACTCTTCAAAAAATCAATAAATCCAGGAGCTGGTTTTTTGAAAAGATCAACAAAATAGACAGACCACTAGCCAGATTAATCAAAAAGGAAAGAGAGAATAACCAAATTGATGCAATAAAAAACGATAAAGGGGATATCACCACAGATTCCACAGAAATCCAAACCATCATCAGAGATTATTACAAACAACTCTATGCACATAAACTAGTAAATCTGGAAAAAATGGATAAATTCCTGGACACCTGCATCCTCCCAAGCCTAAACCCGGAAGGAGCTGAAACCCTGAATAGACCAATAACAAGGTCTGAAGTTGAGGCAGCAATAAAGAGCCTACCACCCCAAAAAAGCCCAGGTCCAGATGGGTTAACAGCCGAATTCTACCAGACATACAAAGAGGAGCTGATACCATTCCTTCTGAAACTATTCCAGACAATCCAAAAAGAGGGAATCCTTCCCAAATCATTTTATGAAACAAACATCATCCTGATACCAAAACCCGGCAGAAACTCAACAAGAAAAGAAAATTTCAGGCCAATATCCATGATGAACATAGATGCAAAAATCTTCAATAAAATACTGGCAAACCGATTGCTACAGCATATCAAAAAGCTCATCCACTATGATCAAGTAGGATTCATCCCGGGGATGCAAGGCTGGTTCAACATACGCAAGTCCATAAACGTAATTCACCACATAAACAGAACCAAAGACAAAAACCACGATTATCTCAATTGATTCAGAGAAGGCCTTTGACAAAACTCAGCAGCCCTTTATGCTAAAAACCCTCAATAAACTAGGTATTGATGGAACGTATCTCAAAACAATAAAAGCTATTCACAACAAACCAACAGCCAATATCATACTGAATGGGCAAAACTGGAAGCATTCCCTTTGATATCTGGCACTAGACAAGGATGTCCTTTCTCACCACTCCTATTCAATATAGTACTAGAAGTTCTAGCCAGAGCAATCAGGCAAGAAAAAGAAATAAAGGGTATTCAAATTGGAAAGGAGGAAATCAAATTGTCTCTATTTGCAGATGACATGATTGTATATCTAGAAGTCCCCATCATCTCAGCCCAAAATCTCCTGAAACTGATAAACAACTTCAGCAAAGTCTCAGGATACAAAATCAATGTGCAAAAATCACAAGCATTCTATACACCAGTAACAGACTTCAAGAGAGCCAAATCAAGAACGAACTGCCATTCACAATTGCTACAAAGAGAATAAAATACCTAGGAATACAACTAACAAGGAACGTAAAGGACCTCTTCAAGGAGAACTACAAGCCACTGCTCAATGAAATAAGAGAGGACACAAACAGATGGAGAAACATTCCATGTTCATGGTTAGGAAGAATCAACATCGTGAAAATGGCCATACTGCCCAAAGTAATTTACAAATTCAACGCTATCCCCATCAAGCTACCAATGACCTTCTTCACAGAACTGGAAAAAAACACCTTAAACTTCATATAGAACCAAAAGAGAGCCCGCACAGCCAAGTCAATTCTAAGCAAAAAGAACAAAGCAGGAGGCATCACACTACCGGACTTCAAACTGTACTACAAGGCTACAGTAATCAAAACAGCATGGTACTGCTACCAAAACAGAGATATAGACCAATGGAACAGAACAGAGGCCTCAGAGGAAATACAACATACCCACAACCATCTGATCTTCGACAAACCTGACAAAAACAAGCAATGGGGAAAGGATTCCCTGTTTAATAAATGGTGTTGGGAAAACTGGCTAGCCATGTGCAGAAAGCAGAAACAGGACCCCTTCCTGACACCTTACACCAAAATTAACTCCAGATGGATTAAAGACTTAAACATCAGACCTAACACCATAAAAACCCTAGAAGAAAATCTAGGCAAAACCATTCAGGACATAGGCATAGGCAAGGACTTCATGACCAAAATGCCAAAAGCAATGGCAACAAAAGCCAAAATAGACAAATGGGACCTAATCAAACTCCACAGCTTCTGCACAGCAAAAGAAACAGTCAGTAGAGTGAATGGGCAACCAACAGAATGGGAAAAAATTTTTGCAGTCTACCCATCTGACAAGGGGCTGATATTCAGAATTTACAAAGAACTAAAACAGATCTACAAGAAAAAAACAAGCCCATTCAAAAATGGGCGAAGGATATGAACAGATACTTTACAAAAGAAGACATACAGGAGGCCAACGAACATATGAAAAAATGCTCATCATCACTGGTCATTAGAGAAATGCAAATCAAAACCACATTGAGATACCATCTCACACCAGTTAGAATGGCGATCATTAAAAAATCTGGAAACAAATAAATGGTGTTGGGAAAACTGGCTAGCCATGTGCAGAAAGCAGAAACAGGACCCCTTCCTGACACCTTACACCAAAATTAACTCCAGATGGATTAAAGACTTAAACATCAGACCTAACACCATAAAAACCCTAGAAGAAAATCTAGGCAAAACCATTCAGGACATAGGCGTAGGCAAGGACTTCATGACCAAAACGCCAAAAGCAATGGCAACAAAAGCCAAAATAGACAAATGGGACCTAATCAAACTCCACAGCTTCTGCACAGCAAAAGAAACAGTCAGTAGAGTGAATCGGCAACCAACAGAATGGGAAAAAATTTTTGCAGTCTACCCATCTGACAAGGGGCTGATATCCAGAATTTACAAAGAACTAAAACAGATCTACAAGAAAAAAACAAACAAGCCCATTCAAAAATGGGCGAAGGATATGAACAGATACTTTACAAAAGAAGACATACAGGAGGCCAACAAACATATGAAAAAATGCTCATCATCACTGGTCATTAGAGGAATGCAAATCAAAACTACATTGAGATACCATCTCACACCAGTTAGAATGGCGATCATTAAAAAATCTGGAAACAACAGATGCTGGAGAGGATGTGGAGAAATAGGAACACTATTACTCTGTTGGTGGGAATGTAAATTAATTCAACCATGTGGAAGACAGTGTGGCGATTCCTCAAGGACCTAAAAATAGAAATCCCATTTGACCCAGCAATCCCATTACTGGGTATATATCCAAAGGATTATAAATCATTCTACTATAAGGACACGTGCACACGAATGTTCATTGCAGCACTGTTTACAATAGCAAAGACCTGGAACCAACCCAAATGCCCAATGATGATAGACTGGATAGGGAAAATGTGGTACCTATACACCATGGAATATTATGCAGCCATCAAAAACGATGACTTCAAGTCCTTTGTAGGGACATGGATGAACCTGGAAACTATCATTCTCAGCAAACTGACACAAGAGCAGAAAATCAAACACCGCATGTTCTCACTCATAGGCGGGTGTTGAACAATGAGAACACATGGACACAGGGAGGGGAGCACTACACACTCGGGTCCTTTAGGGGGAAATAGGGGAGGGACGGGGGGGTGGGGAGGTGGGAAGAGATAGCATAGGGAGAAATGACAGATACAGGCAAGGGGACGGAAGTCAGAAAACTACACTGCTATTTGTGTACCTATGCAACAATCTTGCATGTTCTTCACATGTACCCCAAAACCTAAAATGCAATAATAAAAAAACGAAGACATATATTAAAAACACACACAAAGGGATGAGTGGTACACGTGGAGAGCAGGGGCAACAGAAATGAAATAGAAGCACTCCCACTTCTTGGCCTTGGTGGACCAGACAGGATGAAACCCTCAGGTTAGGCTTGAGATAGAACCAACAATTCAAGATACCTTCTCCTTACTGATGTCCTTGAAGTCACCTTTGACAGATGTACCCTAAATGGAAAATGAAGTAAACAGATACAGGCAGCATGTAAAGCTGGTCCTGCCTAGAGCTCTAACACTGTGTGGGTATCCAAAATATTCAAGCTAAAGAGGTGACAAACCCTGTCATTGACTCATTGGAGGAGTTCCGCAAACTCCTACAAATCTCAGCTTTGGAATAAAATAATCAGCATGAGAAAAAAAATTGGAAATCTCTTCCATGTTATTAATTCATAATTTATGTTTCAAAATGCATGGCCCTTCAAAAGATACCATAAATAAAAGACAAGCCATAGACAAGGAGAAAAATGTTTGCATGTCACTAAGCCTACAAAGGATTGGTATAAAGAACTCTTAAAAGTCAATAGTAAAAAAAAAGTAAACATAACTTTAAAATGTGTAAAAGATCTAAACAGATATTCTACCATGCATAAATGACCAAAAATCACATGAAAACACAACATCATTATTCATAAGGGAAATAAAAATTAAATCTATAATGAGAGATCACTACACAACCACTAGAATGGTTATAGTTAAAGAGACAATAACAATGTTTTTGAGGATGTAGCGAAACTGGAACCTAAACACACTGCTGGTAGGAAGATGAAATGGTGCATCTTAGAAAGTTTGGTAATTTCTTAAATATTCATACTCATATTTCATATTCCTAAATGTGAATTTATCATGACTCAGTAATTTCTCTTTTAGGTAGCTACCCAAGAGAAATGAAGACATGTCCACACAAAGGCTTCTATGTGAATTGTCACAGCAGCATTATTCATAATAGCCAAAAGGCAAAGACAATCAAACACCCACTCAACGGTGAATAGATAAACGAAGTGAGACATATTCATTCAAATGAAGTCCTGATATATTCTCCGAGCTGTATGAAACTCAAAAGCATAATGCCAAGTGGAAGAAGTCAGCCACAAATAACCAAATATTGGATGATTCCATTTATATGAAATGTTCTGAAAGGCAAAACTACTGAGACAGAAAATAGATTAGTGGTGGTTGCCTGAGGCTGGGAGTACAAGGGAGTGAAAACAAATGGGCTGTCCAACGTTGCTCTGTTTGCTCCACAGGGAAGTCAGCTCACAACTGAAGTTCTCTCTCTGATGCATTCAGAAGGATGGAACATACATTAAGGAAGAGAACTGGTACTCAAGTTATTTCATAATGGAAGCAAACACTGAGGTAATGTTCCATTTCTATGTGAGCCCAGAGCAAACTCCTTCATATGGGGAGGGTATTCTGAAATTCTCTTTTCTTTGTATATACTTCCAAAATATATTGTAATGACTACTGGTTGATTAAAAATTTTGCAGCAAACCTTTTATACTTTCTTCACCCCATGAAAAGACTTCAAAAACATAAGACATTTCTATTAAGATACACTAGTTTTGATTACTGGGAAGAGTAATTTAAAAGAGTTTAACAAAAAGTAATGTATTATCTCTTATAATCAAAATAAGAAGAGATGTTGCAGTATCATTCCTTCGACCAAGGGTTAGTAACTTTTTCTGGAAAGCCACTTATTTTAGGATCTGTGCACCAAGAAGAAAAATTAAAGATATTATGAAAGTATTTATATAACCATTTAATAGTGTAAAAACCCTTTGTCTTAGTCCATTCTTGCATTGCTATAAAGAAATGACTGAGACTGGGTAATTTATAAAGAAAAGAGGTTTAATTGGCTCATGGTTCTACAGCCTGTACAGGAACCACAGCAGCATCTGCTTCTGGAGAGGCCTCAGGAAACTTATAATCATGGCAGAAGGCAAAGGGTATGCAGGCACGTCTGACTTGGCCAGAGCAGGAGGAAGAAAGAGAGACAGAAGGGGCCACACACTTTTAAACAACCAGATATCATGAGAACTCACTATCATGATGACAGTACCAAGGAGGATGATGTTAAACCAAGGGAAACCACCCCCATGATTTTCCAGTCACCTTCTACCAGGTCCCACCTCCAGCACAGGAATTACGTATCAGTACGAGATTTGGGTGGGTACGCAGATCCAAACCTTATCAATCTGCCCATGTCCCCACCCAAATCTCATGTTTTTCTCACATTTCAAAATATAATCATGCATTCCTAGCAGCCAAAGTCTTAATTCATTCCAGCATTAACTCAAGACCACGGTCCAAAGTCTCATCTGAGACAAGGCTAGTTTCTTCTGCCTAAGAGCCTGTAAAATAAAAAACAACTTAGTGTGCCCACTTTAGCAGCACATACACTAAAACTGGAAGGATCCAGAGAAGATTAGCATGGCCTCTCTGCAAGGATGAGACAAAATTCTTGAAGCGTTTCACATTTAAAACCAACGACAACAAAAACAAGTTAATTTCTTCCAAGATACAATGGGGGTAGAGGCATTGGGTAAATACTCCCATTCCAAAAGGGAGAAATTAGCTAAAAGAAAGGGGCTTTAGGCCCCATGCAAGTCTGAAACCCAGCAGAGCAATCACTGAATCTTGAAGTTCTAAAGTAATCTCCTTCAACTCTATGTCTCATATCCAGGGCACACTGGTACAAGAGGTGCCCAGGCCTTCCTTGGGCAGCTCCACCCCTGTGGCTTTGCATGGTTCAGTCTCCATAGTTGCTCTCCAGGGCTGGCAGTGAGTGCCTGCAGCTTTTCCAGGTGCAGGGTCCAAGCTGCTGGTGGATCTACCATTCTGGGATCTAGAGGACAGTGACCCTCTTCTCACAGCAATGCTAGGCAGTGCCCCAGTGAGGACTCTGTGTTGGGGGTCCAACCCTCCATTTCCCCTCTGCACTGCCCTAATAGAGGGTCTCCATGAGGGCTCTGTCCCTGCAGCAGGCTTCTTCCTGGACATCCAGGCTTTTCCATACATCCTCTGAAATCTAGGTGGAGGCTCTCAAGCCTCAAATCTTACACTCTGTGTACCTGCAGGCTTAACACCATGAGGAAGCCAAAAAGGCACATGACTGGCAGCTCTGAAGCAGTGTCTCAAGATGTACCTGGACCCCTTTGAGCCATGGCTGGAACTGGGGCAGCTGAGATGTAGGGAGCAGTGTCCCAAGGCTGTGAATGGCAGTGGGGTCCTGGGCCTAGCCCAGCAAACCATTCTTCCTTCCTAGGCCTCTGGGTCTGTAATGGGAGGGGGTGCCATGAATGCCTCTGAGGCCTTCTCCCCATTGTCCTGGCTATTAGCATTTGGCTCCTCTTTACACAAATTTCTACAGCCTGCTTGAATCCCTCCCCTGAAAATGGGCTTTTCTTTTCTACCACATGGCCATGTTGCAAATTTTCCAAACTTTTAGGCTCTGCTTCCCTTTTAAATACTATGTAAGTTCCCATTTGATATAATTTCTTTGCTCACACATATGAGCACAGGATGTTAGAAGCAGCCAGGCTACATCTTGAACACTTTGCTGCTGAGAAATTTCTTCTGCCAGATTCCCTGAATCATCATGCTCAAGTTCAAAGTTCCACAGATGCCCAGGGCAGGGGCACAATGCCTCAAAGTTCTTTGCTAAAGCATAACAAAAATGACCTTCACTCCAGTTCCCAGTAAGTTCCTCACACCCATCTGATACCTCATCAGTTTGGCCATCTCTGTCCATATCACTATTAGTTGGGTCACAAGCATTCAACAAATCTCTAAGAAGTTCCAAACTTTCCTCACCTTCCTGTAACTTGTTAAACTGGGTAATGGCAGATGTTGAAACAGTTTTGAGGGCTTCTTCTGAGAAGCCCCTTACCCAGTTCCAAGGCTGCTACCACATTTTCAGGTATTTTTATATCAATACTCCACTCTCAGTACCAATTTTTTGTATTAGTCTGTTCTCACAATGCTATAAAGAAATAAGTGAGACTGTGTCATTTATAAAGAAAACATGTTTGATTGGCTTACTGTTCTACAGGCTGGGCAGGAAGTACAGTGGGTTCTGCTTCTACGGAGAACTCAAGAAAGTTACTATCAGGGCAGAAGGTGAAAGGGAAGCAGGCACATCTTACAGGGCCAAAGCTGGAGCAAGACAGAGAGGGTAGGTGCCACACGCTTTTAAACCACCAAATCTCATAAGAACTCACTATCATGATGACAGTACCAAGGAGGGATGATGTTAAACCATGAGAAACTGTCCCCATGATTCATTCACCTCCCCATGCCCCACCTACAGCATTGAGAATTACATTTCAACATGAGATTTGGCTGGGGACACAGATCCAAACTACATTACCCTTCTTATTTCACAAGTCATACAAAAACTGGCAGGTAGCCAAATTTGGTTGACTGACCCTAGTTTACCAACCCCAACCCACACATACTTCAAACACACACCAATGTACACAACTGCTCTACTTCAATCTGTCTCTGTCACACACATACCCCACCCTACAAATATTTTTGAACACTTTCCTGTGGCAATGTAGAAGAAGACCCTTGAAAAAGTTGTGTTCTACAGCAGAAATTGCTTATAACTTGCAAGTTGGCCAGAAAATAGGGTTTAGGGAAAAGGACTAAAATCAAGTGTATCTTAATTAGGGTTGGCTCCAAGGAAAGTAAAAATATTTAAATCTTTGTTTCATCTTCTCTGACAGATTGAGAATTACTTTGTCAAACAGATTTTTCCTTCTAACAAGTTTTCATTTTAATATCAAATCCTATCTAATAACAGTTCTCCATAGTTCCACTGCAAAAGTAAACCAAAAAGTTTTATGGTTTCACTACTGATCTCAGGCTCTAGGTCAATAAAATGAAGAGATTCCGAGCTAGAGACAGGCTTGGATACAGACTACCGAATAGAAAGAACATAATCAGCCCACAAACTAGGCTCAACTGTCTTAACTCCATTTCTTAAACGAACCTGGCTTCAGGACCAAGCGACTCCTCAGGAAACTCTTTAAGCTCCTAACAGCCATGGTTCTTCAGGCATTAGGCCAACAACTATAGCCTAGTTTTAGCTTTTAAAGACATGACATCATGAAAACTATAATTACAATCAGGTCTCCCACTGGCAGCTGTGAAAGAACAGGACCTTCCAAGAGGCTGAGCTACACCTGTAGCCCCATCTGAAAGATGCTGAAAGTGTACTGGAATGCCTGCTGGGAAGGCTACAGCCAATGCCGAATAAATGGCCTTCAGTGAAATCTGGCACAGCCAGTTTAATCATGAACATTAAAATCTCTTGTAAAATCAAGGCGCTATTAAGCTAAATCATCCTTTGATTTTTCAGTTGTTTCAGAATCAATTCCCAGATGTTCATCTACCTACATACCTATTGATAGTCGTTCTCTATAGTTATTTCCCATAAAAGTTGCAAATATTCATTGGGTTACCTAGCAGCTCTTTCAGATCCCTCACTTACCAAGGGAACACAAGTAGCCATTTAAGTCTCTCAGGGTGATTCCATGGGGCTGCTGGAAAGGGAAATGTTCAAATATGAAAGGAGAGTCCCACTTCTTCCCATCCCCAGTGAGGCCTTGGGGCACATTCCACTTCTCTTTTCTAAAATAAGATACTCAGCAAAAATATCATGGTGCTAAAACATCACATGGATATTTAAAGGGCAAACCCAAGGAGCAGCAACTGAGTAATAAAGAAATCAGGAACTTTGAGCTTCTGTTCCTCCTTCAATAGAACAAAAGATCATTGTTACAGGCTCACTACATGGGGATACTGAAGTGGAAGATGGGATAGCTATGTAGACGTAGATCATCTAGGCATTTTACAAAACGTTAAGTTCATGGAATAAATTCGCTGCAACATGCAAATTCTGATCTGGAGACTCATTGGTGCCCCCAAAAAATTTCCTTGAAATTACAGCACTACAGGAACCTGTATTTTTGAATGGTGACCTATTCAGGACCGAGAGGCTGGGGCTGGGAATAAAATACTGTCCAAGAATCAAAGAGTGGCTACCCAGGTCAAACCCCAAGCCCCATTCCTTTATGCACACACAAATAACTACCACCCCGAACTTCACTAGATCAGATTTTTCCCTGTTTTTGATGTCAAATCATGACATTAATGAATTCCAGTTCATTTATACCCATTGGCCACTCTACATGCATAGATACTTCTTCTCTTTTCCTGGGAGCAAACTACATAGTTTTAATAACATTTACGTTATTAAATTCTCTGAATACTAACACTGCATAATTCTGGATGCTCAAAAATGTTATTTAACTACGTGCTCCTTTGTAAAAAGTCTATCCACATAGGTAGGTAATCTGGGTGATTTTAAAAAATTTATTAAGCTATAAGACTTGGATTAAATCATAGCTATTGCTTCTTTCAATGGGCCAACATCATTTAAGTACTTACACATTTAGCAAAGGTACTAAAATTATAGAGAAAGTGCTGTATCAGGCAAGTAATTCATGTATCTTTATCTTAGTTCCACTCATAGATGTTTTAAATACTTTTTTACATTTTTAAATACTTAATTTTGCTAAATTGATTTTCAATATATCAGTTGATTTGAAAATCAACTCCCTTATATTTTCTAAATGAGAGAAAAAGAAAAAAGAATTGCGCAATGCTTATACTGTGGAATACCCTTGCTATCTGCAATCCCCACTTCTTCTATTACTGCTGAAATATGTGTACAGCATACTGATTGCCTCTCAGAACCCTGTCTAACTTAACCTTTCTGACTTGGTGTTTCACTTAAGATATTCATGATTTTTGTGGTTTCAAAGGGCAATAAATTTTACTTCATTTGTGTTTCCTTCTCTGGAAGTCACTGAAAAATGTATTTTCAAGCTCAATATTGAATGCTAACATAAGATCTATGAATAAAATTTGTTTTTTTAAAGGGTATCAAGATAAGGCCAAGAGGGCTGGGCATAGTGGCTCATACCTGTAATCTCAGCGCTATGGGAGGCTGGGGCAGGCAGATCACCTGAGGTCAGGAGTTCAAGAATGGTCCTGGCCAACATGGTGAAACCCTGTCTCTACTAAAACTATAAAAATTAACTAGGCATGGTGGCACAAGCCTATAGTCCCAGCTACTCAGGAGGCTGAGGCAGAAGCATCGCTTGAACCCAGGAGGCGGAGGTTGCAGTGAGTAGAGATCACACCACTGCACTTCAGCCTGGGTGACAGAGTGAGACTGTCTCAAACAAAGAAACAAACAAACAAAAAAGATAAGGCCAAGAAACCGGTGTCTACCTGAGAATGTTCAGCATTCTCCTCTACAAAATGAGATGGCTGAACTATGAGAATACTAGTGCTAATAAATTGTTTAATCAGAATTCATCATTAGCCTTTGTCTTCAGAAAGCAGAGGTCCACAAGCAGCCAGCAGATAAGCACGCAATACTATTGACAAATGCAAATTAAGTTTAATTTAAATCATGAATTAACATCAGGGAGAGAAACAGATCTGTTGTACTGAGAGTCATAATTGTACAGGGGTAGGTTTGAAACTGTTTCCCAGATTAGGCTGTGACCTCATGTGGGAGACCGTGCCAACATTTTTTTACGGAATTCTAGGTGGTAAAAGAAAGCCACCTGTTATGTCAGCTGACAATGTATATTTTTATCTACTTTTGTGAAAGGGTTTACATCTATCCAATTTGCCTGGTTGAATCACAGGGCGTAGGCTGAAGTGTAATAAGTACTCAGTGGTGGGGAGTGTGAGGAAACTGACAGAGAAGCTTTGCATTCCATGGTAATCATTCTGTATTGGCTCTAGAGGGTAGTGGACATCTATCCATGAAGTCTGTTAGGGTCTAATACTTCTAGACCCATTGAAAACATTTTGTAGTTTATTGGTAAATAGTAATTGAGTGGCAGTTAACTTTGCTCAATATCATAGAAAAGTAGGAGCTAAACTTGGCTACCATTTACATGTGACCATTAGCAAGGCACTATTAGATCAATTTAATTCAATCCTAAGATTTAATAAGTATGAAGCATTGTGTTAGATACCATAGGAAATGGAAAGATGCCTTTAAGGAACATTTACAGTCTAGAACCTCCAGTCAAGAAGTGAGATGGAATAAATGTACAAATCACCACCACTCAGGAAAACACACAAGATAGATACTATCAAGGTACCTTTAGGTTTCAGAGTGAGTGAGATGCCAAGGGGTTGAACTGCAGAAACATTTGTAGGTTGAGAGGATATATGAAAAGGACCTGGGGAAAGAATATAAATTTTCAGGGATTTTCCTCTTGCTTTAAGAGACGTATGGTAGTTTACTGCAGAATAAGTTGGATAGTTTACCCATGACTAAGGAGACCCTACTGCCACCTACAATGTTTATGGAGAGAAAGGAAAGGAAGAAGGGGAAGGGAAACCAGCATGTATTAAGGCCTTCAGTGTGCAAGTTACAAATGCTATAACAATCCAAGGAGGTAAGCATCATTCTATCCCCATAGCCATATCATCAGTCAAGTGACTCTTAAGTTTATCGAAGGGAGGTCAGATTTTACCCTAGATGATTTTGACTTCAAAGCCCATTCTGGTACTGAATCCCCACCAGTACATTGTCAATATCTGGAAATTATACTACTAGAGACCAAAAAAAAAAAAATCTTGGATAAGGAATTATTGGCTATAAAAATGAACTATTGGCTATAAAAATGCAAATATCACTAGGTCGAATCACACATTAAAGCATTATCAAGTATTAAAATTCTTGCTAATCTATAAGGAAGCTAGAAGCATATCTTTGAAGAACAGCAGAGGGTTGGCTGGAGGAAATGAGGGCAATAGGTGTGCAGAGGGATTTCTGTGTCCCTCCTGCATAGTGGCTTCTTGATAGCAAGGTTCTAGATAAAAGGAGAAAGGTCAAGATACAATAAAGACATCTCTTTGTCAAATCAAGTTTGACATAATTGAAGCAACGTATCAGCTAGTTCCCTTCTTCCCTTCCTTCAAAACATCTTTGAGGGAAAGGAGTTTTCTCCCTAGTTCCCCTGAAAGTCAAAATTCACCTAATGGTCACAGATATATTCATCACTCTCTGGAAAGTGCTATGTTCACAATCACCTACTCCGTTTTCTTCCTGCCAATCGGAACTAAGTTCTGGTTTCCCAAATACACCCTATACTTGCCTACTTCCATGCTTTGCTCATGCTGTTTCTTTCACTGGAAGACCTTTCTTCCATATGATACCACCAAAATATCACGCTTCCCCCAGGGCCCATCCTAAACTGTGGAGGTCATACTGATTTTCCCAACCTGACATGCACACTCCCTCCTTTGAACCCTTCAAGGGCTTACTTCATATTTCTCTTTTTGCATTTTTTTCCTTCTCTTAGAAGGAATAAGATGACTCTCTTAAAGTCATTTTTGTTCTTGTCTTAGGCTTACTACCAGTGTGTTAACCTCCTTGAAGGCAAAGAGCTCATCTCTACATCACCAGCCCTACTTCCTCTTCATATTTGGAATTCCATAAATATTTGTGACATTTAATTAAATTTACCCAAGACTGTCAATCAAGTTCCACATGTGAAGTTCAAGATAATATTCTTAATAAAGTAGGTACTTTATAACTTGGAAGGATTGATAGATGGTCTTCAACCTAAATCTATAACCTATAACCTATATAGCAGCTATAAAGCCAACATAAAGGTCTCAAATAAATGTTACACAGATCTCAAATAAATGTCAGCAAATGATCTCTTTCCTGAAGTTATCTCTCAAGAACAATGTTTTCTAATCTAAACAGATTTAGCGGTACAGGAGTCACTAACCTACTTAAACTCAGAAGCCTTTCAGGACAAGATAATAAACCCCAGCACTCACAGTTGGATTTACTCTGACAATGTTCATTTTAAAATGAATTGGTATTTCCTTTGTTCATTAAGTGTGCCTAAATTCTTAGTTGGGGCAAGAGTAAAAATGCAAAGGGGAAAATATAGAAAGGATAAGAATTTACTGCCCTTTTTCAAAAAGGAACAAGCCATGGGAAGCATTTCTAGGATAATCACCTTGGAAATACATTCACAACTTGTTTGCCATGTCCCTGGAAGGAACAGGAGTGAGAAATAAGATTTGAGAGGATTGAGGAGAAAAAAGAATCACAGAGAGCACAACTGTACCAAGATTTTTCCTCCACCCAGAGAAGCAGCCTGTTTTCCCATGCTCTACAAGGTAACCTGAGTCAGTCTGCTAAAGCTTTTAGGGCAACATTTCCTTAAATGTTGAAAAGAAAACAGAGGAGGCAGAAGAGTAGGGTATGCCTCTAATATCCTAGTCTACATCTCAGAGTTGTTGTGAAGATGGAATTAAACAATGCTCACAAAAGTTCCTTGAAAATCACAGAGCTACTCAAATGTCAAGTGCTGTTATTACCACAGCCTGCTTCCTCTCCTGAGCCTCTTCTGACATGTGTTTCTCTTGCTAGAGAGGCAGAAGAGGCCTCAAGAGAGGTGAATTAGTTCTGACCATGTTCCAGTGAGATTCTTCTATACCTGCGCTTCCCAAATTTAACAGATTATAAAAACAAAATGTTCACATTAATTGTTCTATGTTGTATCACTGCAATATTTGACACACTTTAAATAGAAATTAAGATTTAAGATTAAGGGATAGCTCTATATTGCAGGCGTGAAGATTAAAGACAATCTTGTAAGCTATGTGATTAATTTTTCTTTCTGTACTGGTTGGGGAATTGGGACTTTTTTTTTCATTAGCCCTGTAGTTTTATTTGCTATGATGGCATCATATTCTTGTATTGCCACATATTAATTATTTAGGGTTTAAAAATACCATGTGATAATCATTAGCCTATTTAAATTTCCTACATTCCAGGAAATCACTATTGTTTTGCCCTTGCCATTATTCTTTTTACCATCAAAAATACATAGGAATGTATAACAAGGAAATAAACAATTTGGCCAGTAGATGAGGAAAAGAAAAAAAAAAAAAGAAAGAAAACCCTCTGGTTAACTACTATGCCACATATAAACTGAAGATATGTTTTCTCTTCCTTCCAAAAGAGAGGCTGCCATATATTCACATCATTACAGTCTCTTATTTATAGACTACTCTCTCAAGCACTTTATTTAGAACAAGGAGGTATTCTTTGAAGACACTCAAATCTGAAACAACTTCAGTCAATGCCAGTTTGAGATGCTCAAGAAGGTCAGCTGATGGAAATAGCTATTTTAAGGGAGCAAAGAAATTTAACAAATACTGAAGTCATTATCTCTAGGGTGGTGACTTCGTAACTGTATTAGATGTCACTGTAAACAAGCTTTTTAAAGATCCCTCTTAAAGGGAGGACAGAAAAGAGTTACATGTGGAAGACCCTCAATATACACCTAGAGATAAAGGACAAAAAAACGTCTGAAGGAGAGGGAAAGAATGCTAAGGCCTGGGTGAACATTTATAGAATAACTTCTTACATGGATACCAAACACATTAAAGTCTATGCAATTTAGATGAGAGGGAATAGAAGGTACTCTGGCACACTGTCCTAGATGACTCTGAAGTAGCTCTGCTGACAAATACATGATGTCAAAGATGCAAATACAGGCTTTGAATAAATTATTTCATGAAAGTGAATAGGAAAAGCATTATGTCTGAATAAACATATTAATGTTATTAATATACATATCAATTGTCTCATCTCTAAAACTTTATATATTCAAGGTGGCCCCGGAATATTTTGTGTCGTTGTCAAACTGGAGGATGTGTCTCATATCTAAGGGCAGCCTACCTTCAACCATCTATGGTATCCAGGAATTGAAAAAAGTAGAAGCTTGTATGACAGATGCACCTGACAACAATATCGTAACTTAAGCATACCCTGAGAATGACCCTGTAAGGCGGACACACCTGAATGTGTCTTCAGAATTCTGAGCTAAGGAATCTGGGCGTGGCCATCCCATAGATTCATTACTTACCTATGTGGCACATCTGAACCTCTGGCCTATCCGTGGAAAGTGCATGTGCAGGGGAATGGTACCTTTTGTTTTGGATTAAATGAAGGTTGCCAGGCAGAAGTTGTTCAAGAGAGGATGCTTTAAATATTATATAAATTGTATACTTTTTACAGGCATGCAATATATATAATAAATAATGCTCTCCTGTCCAACCTGCTGCCACTAGACTCTCCCTGTATGTAAGTTCCCTACAATAAAATCCTATGTCTTGTTCACTGGCTCCAGGTCTCTTCTTAAGGCCTTTCAAACGTGTCGCCATCCCTGATGAAGTCAACAGGGGCCTAACACGAGAAAGCTAAACTCACAGCAGTGTGAAAGTTAGACAGAGATAAGTCAGAACACTGACTTCAATGTTCAGCTCTTGGAGCTCAAGAAGCAGGAAAGACACCATGATTGGAGCATTATATTTTACAGCAAATAGAGTATACGCATTTTTGCCACAATAAAAAAATTCTCACACTCAGTTTCTATTATAGCAAACAAAAAGTTCAATGAACTCCCAGAGCATTAACTCTCAACTTGAAATTTTGTGTATCAGCAAAGGGATGGGGGCCGGGAGTGGTGACTCGCGTCTGTAATTCCAGCACTTTGGAAGGCCAAGGCGGCTGGATCACTTGAAGCCAAGCGTTCTCAAACAGCGTGGACAACATGGTAAAAAACTGTCTCTATTAAAAATACAAGAAAATTTGCCGGGCATGGTGGCAGGTGCCTTTAATTCTACTACTCGGGAAGCTGAGGCAGGAGAATCACTTGAACCAGGGAGGCGGAGGTTGCAGTAAGCTGAGACTGCACCACTGCACTCCAGTCTGGACGACAGAGTGAGATTCCATCTCACAAAAAAAGGGATGAGGACCTGAAACAATGGTTTAATGAATGAAGGCAAGTAAAAAAGCCAGTGTACTGAATGTGAGCTTTTCTTTTAATCTCACATTTTCCCACTCACGTTATGTTCGGCCAAAGCCAATCATCTACATTCCCTGAACAAATTCTGGAAGGACGCTGGGAAGCCTGGTAAAAACTGCACCAAGAAAAAGACAACCCCCTCCTCCCCACACACATAATCTAGTCTCCATCCTATTAAGGTCCCATTTCACATGACCCAGTGATCAGCAAGAAACTTGGTACCCTCAGTAAGATCCAAAACCAAAGCCACTCATTTGCCAACAAATATTGAATGTTTGCAGTTTAATGATAAGTTTTATTTATCTTTTCTTTTTTTTTTGACAGTCTCACTTTGTTGCCCAGGCTCATGTTGAATTACTGGGCTCAAGCGATCCTCCTGCCTCGGCCTCCCAAAATGCTGGAATTACAGGCATGAGCCACCATGCCTGGCCTAATGATCATTTTTAACGTCTTGCCAATTTGGGCACGTTTTCTTTACATCTGGAAGAAGATATGAAGTCCACTTAAGTCTACTTACACTGAACAATAAGGTCTACCAAAAAGAAAAAACATAGAATTCTTCTCATAAGATTCTCCACAAATCCTATGCAAACAGCAACATAACTTTTTTCCAATTATAAGGCAATATTCATGTTAGTCAAACATTAGGTGTTATTTGATGTGTGTATAAAGACAAGGTGAAGAGAGTATAAATTGAACACATTACAATTCATTTGCTACAATATATCTGAATGTACATTAAAAATGTTAAATGAGAGATGGTCTTCAGAAGTACCAACAGCATTATGTTAAGTTTACATTTTAATGCTGTAACTAAAATCAGTCAATTAAAACTGGTATTACATATAATCCAGTGTAAGGAGATGCTGTATAAAAAAGAGTAAAGAGAGAAAGGAATGAATGCAATTGTAGTCTTTATACCTTTTTCTTTCATTCACTGATTTTTACATTGCCCAAAGTGCTCAACATTCAATCTAACCTTGGTCCAAGAACTCTCAAGCAAAAACCACATGAAAGGGAAATGTGGGCTAAAAGCTCAGACTAAACAATAAGTAATTACTTTCTTCAGATAGAAAATACTCTCCCAAACATCTCACCATCTGACAGTTAGGAGCTGGGAGTGAAATTATTCTGAAGCACTGCATAGGATGCATCTGCTCCTTGTCCTCTCATTTAATGCTTCCTGCAGTAAAAGCTGCAGAAACTGGGCCCTGCAAACTTTTTTTAAAAAGCCAACTGTGAAATGCTTTGAGTGTTAGGGTGCTTCTGTCTATGCAAGACAGATGGCTAAACTCCAGTAGAGGGCAATGGTCACTTTCCTTCATGATGCCTTGTTGAACCTGAGCGTTACCTGCAAGCTACTGCACCTGCATCCTCACAGCCCTGCAACAGCACTAGGCAATGCTCTTAATCTCAAAGAAAGGAATTGTATTCCTCAGATTCACTTTGAATCAATTAGCAAACCACCATATATTCACTGAACATAGCCTGCCTACACAAGCAGTCTAGCTGGGGAGCAAATAAACATTAAGATACACGAAACAAGTAGAGAATAATCCTAAAGAGTGGCTAATGGCTAAAATGAGTAGTGTTCATTATTAGTTCCACAGGGGCTCAGGGAAGAACCTCTGAAGAGATTAATGTGAGAAAGAATAGTAGAAAGGGCTCATGGTAATAAGATGACTTCAGTTGGGCTT
This sequence comes from Saimiri boliviensis, assembly GCF_048565385.1. Lineage (NCBI taxonomy): Eukaryota > Metazoa > Chordata > Mammalia > Primates > Cebidae > Saimiri > Saimiri boliviensis. The sequence continues at coordinate 71,210,335 of NC_133453.1, forward strand.
TGAAGGGTAAGTAGAAATTACATTGGAGTAGAAAGGGGGTATCCCAGAGACTAGACAATGCTTGGAGCAGACAGGCATGCAGTACATATTTTTTTTTTTTTAAGACAGGCTCTTACTCTGTCACTGAGGCTAGAGGACAGTGGTGTGATCGCAGCTCACTGCAACCTCAGCCTCCCAGGCTCGAGCAGTCGTCCCGCTTCAGTCTCCCTAGTATCTGGGATCATAGGCACACACCAGCGTGCCCGGCTTATTTATTTTTTTATAGAGACATTAGTCTCCCTATGTTGTAACAAGCTCGGCTCAAGCGACCTTCCTGCCTCAGCCTCCCGAAGTGCTGGGATTACAAGTGTGAGCCACCACAGCTGCCATGAATGAATTTAACCTTTACAACAAGTACCTCAATTTGATGAATGAGTCACTAAAGAAAGCATGAAAGCACCAAGTGATTTACATAAGATACTAATAATAAAGGGCTTGGGAAATTTTATGAACTCTGCTTTAGAAATAACTCTTATAACTATAATAATAGTATTTTTACAAAGCATATTTACTCTTAATAGGGAAGTATTCATGATGTTATCTGCATATGAAATGAAATAATCATGAATATTAACATAAGCCCAAAGGTACAGAATCTAAAATAATTTTGAAAGTTTTAAATAAAAACAAAAACATCACATATTGGTAAAAGTTGAAAGTACAACCAAAACCATTGTAGCAGTACCATTCTTGGTTCTTGTTGTCACACAAAACAGAGTAACAGGGTATTCCTGGTCATCGTTAGGGCTGGTTCAAGTTTGCCTGGCAACAGGCATTACTGTACTCAGACAAAGGAGACTTAGTTTAGGGTTTCCATGAAACACTAGAGATTTTATGCAAACTTAGGAGACATGTATAAATACAGATTATTCCAGGGAAAATGTTGCATTAGGTTCTAAAAGAGAACTAGAACCTTTGAAAAAGTTGTTTTATACTATTAAAAAAGGGAGAAGAAATTTCCAGAATCTCCAGACCTGAGATTGTCACAAATTCTTCACAGTTAAAAGGCTCATTTATAATAAGTAACTGGAGAATGAGCTAATACCTTCTATTTTGTGTAAAGAAAGATTACTGTCCCAATAGGGAGAAAACAAAACAAAACAAAATACACAGAAACTCAAAAGTTATAAAGATGCAAATGATGATCATGACAGCAGGCACACAATGCCTCTTTTATTCCCCTATTTAAGCCACTTTGCCACTTATGGGATTAATCCAGAAAGCTGGGGGTTCCAAATTGAGAGTACTTGCAGACTGGTCATTTTCATTCCCACCAGGTACTCACAACAAAAATGGTGTGGTCACCTAATCTTCAGAACCTGCAAGCGTATCACCTTACACAGTCAGATAGGCTTTGCAGGTGTGATTAAATTTAAAATTTTGAGATGTGACATTATCCCGACATTCTGGGTGAACACAGTGTAATCACAGAAGTTCTTACAAGGGACAAAAAGGGAGGCAACAGGGTCAGAGGAAATAGGAGTGTCAGAGAGAGAGAGAGAGAGAGAGAGAGAGAGAGATTGGAAGATGTTATACTGCTAGCTTTCAAAGTGGAGGAAGGGTCAACAATCCCAAGTGAATCCAGATTAAAGTAGAACAAATTCTCCTCTAAAGCAATACAGCTTTCCAGAGGTAACACAGCTATGTTGACACCCTGAGTTTATCCCAGTGAAACCATTTGGACTCCTGGCCCCTAGAACCGTAAGATAATACTGTATATTTGTGTTGTTTTAAGCCACTACGTTTGTAGTCATTTGTTGTTACAGCAGTAGGAACTAATATACATCGTAACACCCAAAATGGGCCACATTCATGAAGCTGTTATTAGAGGAATGGGCATTTTTTTGTCATAATATTGATGGTCTCCCAGTCCTTTCTTCCAACTCACAGCAGCATAACAGCTGAGGAAAATCTGTTCCTCCACCCTGCTGCACAGGGGTAAATGCCGATTAGTCACTGCACACAGTAAGCTTCCACTATTCCTGAAATTGCTCCTCCTCACTGTCCCCAGCATTTCATTCCTGCTAATTCTGCAGGGAACCACACCAACGGCCTGCCTTCACCCCACGCTGCATGCTGCTGCTTAACCAGCTTGATGTAATCTCCTATCAAATATCCTTCTGGCTCAAAAATCCTCAATGACTGCCATTGCTGCCCTGGTCAAGGCTCTGCTGCTGCTTCCAGAGCCCTCCCCAGTTGCCCCCATCTGCTTCTCCAGCCTTGCCTCCCTTTCCCAGGTCCTGAGCTCCAGCCAGTGGGGCAGCTCAGGCACTCCAGTGCTTTCCTGGGCTGTGCCTCTGCCCGCAGCTGGAATAGTCTTTCCATTCTCTATTTTCTGCTACTCAAAATTCAGTCCATTCTCTCTGGTCTTTCTGAAACACCACCTCCTCCACTAAACCTACTTATCCTTAAAATCATTGTTATTTCATTCCATTTGAAGCCCTGTGGCTTTTGGTAAATCAACTACATGTCATAATACACATTCCTCCCATTTGGAGCATTGATTTTATTCTCATCTAATTCCCCCTCCTAAATCCAAAGTTTCATCAGGATTGTCTTATATGCAATTTTTGGCACTCAGTTGTAAGTTGGTGACGCACAAAGTGAAGGGTTGGGCACCCTGGGGTCCAACTTAAAAGAATGCCTCAATCCTGGTATTCCCTGCTCTGATGTATTTGGTATCCCAGCATTGAGGGTCCATGCAGAGATTCACTCTATTCCATTAGAAAGGGCTTGTACTTCTCCCCCCACAGTCTCCTTGTCTAAAAATCTACGGAAGGTTCAGCAGGTCCAGGTTACTCTTCTTTTTGAATAGCACTTCACAGAAATCAAGCATTTATACTTTAAATCTTTCTAGAATCTACTTTTATGAACCTCAATAACGATCAATTAAACCAAGGAACGCCCTAAGGGCAAAAAAAGTCTTTTGCTAGGGGCACTGCAAGGGCTAATAGTTAAAATGATAAAATGCAGTCAGTGAAAAAGGAAGGTCTACTATGAAAAGCAATAAATTTTCTTCAATGAAGGTTTTCGTGAATAATGTTGACCTGAAGATTAAGTCTAATGTTAAAACTAATGATTATGTAAACATTAATCACTCAATATTTCAACTTGTACTTGTTAACCCAATAAATAACTTGTTAACCCAAGTTATTTAAAAGTATGATTTTGTTTAAATGCCAGTAATCTCAATTTGGGTATCAAACTCTCATTCTGTCAGTCATTTTCTGCAGCTGACAGTCTAGGGACAACACGAAATTTTATAATGTGTATGGTGAAGCCATTTGAGCTATCTTCTGGAGGCAAAGAGAAATGGCACTAACAATACTATATAAAGAATTCTGAATAATTTAAGTCATCTTTATCTTTTTAAGAAGTTTAGTTATTTTAATCCAGCAATTAAATTTCTTGAACTCTAGTCTAGAATGCAGGGGAAAAACATACACAGAGATGTTTATGGCCCTATGACATTTATAATAATAAAAGATGTATTAAGAGTAGTCCTAGATAATATGAGAATAATTAAATAAACCTTGGGACATCCATTAGATGCAATATTATATAGCTACTGAAACAAGCATATAGAAAGAGATGGCACTAACATGGGGTGTTAATGCCACATGAGGCAGCAAGATGCAAATCCCACCTGTCTCTCTATAGGTGGAGAACATGGGCACATTATTTTAGTGTTTGTGGTAATGCACTTTCCTCGTTATGGACTTTGAGCAAGTTCTTCCAATTCTCTATGTCTCAGTTTCCTTGCCTATAAAATGAGAACAAAAACAGAATCTACCACAGATGGGCGCTGTAAAGATCACACAAGTTAATCAATGTATTAATAGGATGCTTAATACAATGTCCACCACTAACAGTACACTTTTAAGTAAAGTGCTTTAAAACAGGAGACAAAATTGTATACATAATATGATCCCACAACTACACCAAAAAACACCAAATTATATGTTCAAAAATGATTTAACTAATGATACTAAAAAAGTTTTTACATTCTAAAATTCTGTAATTTTTATATACTCTTGCATAATGGTGGTTAAAAAAAGCAATCAATTTTACTTAGAAACTTTACTTCCAAGTGGCTTACATTAATAGGAATATCATGTCCCTGATATACACTGGAATTACCCATGATGTATATGCAGAAGTACATACATATATGTATGTATGTGTATATAAGTCTGATAGTTTATTTCGAATATCACTTTGGTAGTAATTTTTCTCTGATAACATTATTTATATGATAGCTTATTTAAATTTGTTACTGAACTGAGTTTAAAATGGCCAAAAGATCAAATTAAAGCACAGCCTTCAAACCAAAGGACAGGCTTCACTCTTCATTTCTTTTAGTTATGACCATAGCCTCTCTAGTTGCCCAGGTGAAAGTAATTTCACAGCAAGAACACTCTTGGTAATTTGGACAAATCCAGTGGGTCAAACGTCTAGCTGATATGCTGGGTTCCCTGAAGCAGGCTATGCCCAGCTGAAACCTCTCTGATCAGTCAACTGAGCAGTTCTGGAGTCTTCTCCCAGGTACTGTACTTGCTTAATGAATTTGAGGCAGCCAAGGACTTTTGTATAGCTAGATCTTAGTTAACTCATGGTCTGTGTGAGTCAGCTTCTCAGTCTAGGCTCAAAAATAAAAAAAAGTTTATTGTCTTTCTACCCAGAAATTCCATTTCTTGGAACTTATTCCGAAAAAATGAACTATAAAATATGCACATAAGAATGTTCCTTAAAGCCCTCTTTCTAATGGTTATACCATTAAAGCAATCATTACCAAGTTAAATTTCTGCCAAATGCCATCATAAGTTAGAATGAGATGCATCTATATGTATGTATGATAGCTTATTTAAATTTGTTACTGAACTAAGTTTAAAATGGCCAAAAGATCAAATCAAAGCACAGCCATCACACATCTATATGTATGTATGATGTCTTTAATAAATTAAGCAGAGTGGAAGAAGTAGTATTAGAACAAAATGAAAAGCATGAACCCTTTAAAAATTATATTTAAAAAATACAAGTAAAAACATAGAAATACGCCCAACATTTGGAAAGAAAAATGCCAGCATTTTCAGAGATTAAATAGAAGGCATGTGTGGTATTGGAACTGGGGAAAAAAAGCTCACTTGCTTTCACAAACTTTTCTTTGCTGTTTGAACCTGCTGCATCATTATATAATGAGGGAGGTAGTGACAACAGGGCAGTAGGAGCTCAGGTCCGAGAACCATGCTACCTGACTCAAATGCCAGTTCCAGTTCTCAGCAGCCAACACCTTTACACCTGTTTCCTCTTCTTTCAAATGGAGATGACATGACCTACCTCTAATATTTTAAGAGATTAAATAAAGTAATACATTTAAAATAAAGCCCAAAACTCCTACCTATTATGATGTCTATTACAAAAGAAAGAGAGGAGGAAGGAAGGAAAAAAAACAAAGCAGAAGTTATGGGCAAGAATGTGAAGAAATTGAAACCTTTTGTTTACTGTCACTCGGAATGCAAAATGGTGCAGCTTCTATGGAAAATATGGTGGTTCCTGAAAAAGTTAAACAGAATTACCATATGATCCAGCAATCCCGCTTCTGGGTATGTACCCAAAAGAACTGAAAGCAAAGGCTGTAGTCCTAGCACTTTGGGAGGCCAAGGCAGGCAGACTGCCTGAGCTCAGGAGTTAGAGACCAGCCTGGGAAACATGGCGAAACCCTGTCTCTACTAAAAATACATTAAATTAGCCAGGCATGGTGGCACGTGCCTGTGGTCCCAGCTACTCAGCAGGCTGAGGCACACAAATTGCTTGAACCCAGAAGATGAAAGTTGCAGTGAGCAAAGTCCGCCACTTCACTCCAGCCTGGTAAACAGAGCAAGACGCTGTCTCAAAAAAAAAGAAAAAAAAAATTGAAAGCAGGGTCTTGAACAAGTATTTGCACATCCAGGTTCTTAAGAGGATTATTCACGTAGCCAAGAGGTGGAAGCGACCCAAGTGCCCATCGACAAATAAACAGATAAACAATGTGGTATATACAGACGATGGAGTATTCTTCAGCCTTTAAGAAGGAAATTCTGACGTCAACACATGGGTGGACTTGAGGACACTATGCTAAGTGAAATAAGGCAGGTACAAAAGGACAAAAGCTCTATGAATCCACTTATATGAGGTAGTTACAGTCACAAAATTCATAGAAACAAAGTAGAATGGTGGTTATGAGGGATCTGGGAGTAGAAAAAATGGGAAATTAGTTTAGTGGGTATAAAATTTCAGTTTTGTAAGATAAAAATAGTTCTGGAGTGATGGCTGCATTGTACAACACTGTGAATGTACTTAGAAGCCACCGAATTCAACACTTAAAAATGGTTAAGATGGTAAGGTTTATGCTATGTCTATTTTGCCACAAATAAAAATTTAAAAGGCCAGGTATAGTGGCTCATGCCTGTAATCCCAACATTTTGGAAGGCTGAGACAGGAGGAACACTTGAGGCCAGGAGGTCGAGACCAGCCTGGGCAACATAGCAAGATCCAATCACTACAAAAAAAATGAAAATTAGCCCAGCAAGGTGGCGCATCTCTTCAGTCTGAGCTGAGGAGGGAGGATCACTGAGCCCAGGAGGCTGAGGCTGCAGGGAGCTATAGCTGCACTACTGCACTCCAGCCTGGACAAGAGGCATGAGACACTGTCTCTAAAATATAATTAAATAACAAAGCACCTAGAGCAGTACTTGTCCAGAGTAGGAGCTCAATACATTTTGCCAAGAATAATAATGTGATACTACTATATCATTATTATGTTCCACTTGTCAAAATACAATTTAAGAAAACCATACATTAAAATGAAAAGCCCTCAAGTTCTTTAAAAACTTATATATTATTATATATTAATATTTTTGTTATTTATATTATATATCATATATTAATCACACTAACTTTGCCTGTATACCGTATGCCTTCAGTGAAGCATTTTTTTCTCAAACTATTCTTTCCAGAAAAGCAAACACAGTTTTTCACAGCCAGGAGCTGACACTTAGCAACTACCTCTGGCCAAAGAAAACAGAAAAGAAAGCATGTAACACAATCATTATTTGACATTGAGGCAGAGGCCGAGAAAACCTTCATTACACAAAGGCCCTTGGCAAGGAGCAGCACTGCTCTGCACTTACTTTCAGCTCCATCTCTAGCTCCTGAACTGGTGTAGCCAACACATCATCAAAATGATCATGTCATACCACTCAGTATTCTACCCTACTGGTAAGTACCACAGGATATGATCTCCTCGGGTCAGCCCTGGTCATTTGTAACACAATTTCATGAAATCCGCAGAGAGGCAAACCTTGTAGTATAATATGTATTTGAGAATGAAGGAACTAGACATACTGATTCAATTTCAATATCCTTTTATTTTACTTTATTTTATATTTATTTTTGAGACAGACTCTTGCTCTATTGCCAAGGCTAGAGTGCACTGGGGCAATCTTGGCTCACTGTAATCTCTGTCTCCTAGGTTCAAATGATTCTCATGTCTCAGCTCCCCTACCCACTGCATAGCTGGGACTAAAGGTGCACACCACCATGCCCAGTTGATATTTGTCTTTTTAGTAGAGACGGGATTTCACCATGTTGGCCAGGCTGGTCTCAAACTCCTGACCTCAGGTAATCTGCCCACCTCAGCATCCCAAAGTGCTGGGATTACCAGCGTGAGCCACCATGCCCAGCCTCAGTAAACATTTATTAAGGACCCCTACTATATCAAGGAATGTGCCAAGAAATCTAACATATTAATATTATTTAAATCTCACAATTACCCTCTGAGATATGCAACATTCTTCTCATTTTTCAAGATAGAAAATATGCTCAAAAAAATTAAGGGATTTCCTCAGGGACATGTGCTTATCAGGAGTACAGCCAGAATTGAAACCTGAATTTCAGAACCATAAGACCAATTAACTTGTGAAACTTATGGACAATAAAATGAAAAAGTGAAATGGACCCCCAAATAATCATTTTATCTGAGTCTAGTGCTGGTAACTCCACAGTTAAAACATTTCCAATAAACACAGTCTTGGTCTTTGCTATTTTTGAAGATTGGACAACCTTCTGAAACTTCCCTCAAAGTATACAAGAAAAAGAGGGAAAACAACAAAATGCACACCTCTTATATATCCTTGGACAAAATCTGATTTGCAATGATCTTCATTTCCACTGAAAATAAAATGGCTTCCATCAAATAAATAAATGAGAGATATTTTATACAAACACTTTCAGAGAGTGAAGAAATGCTGTTTTAGTCCTGATTTTCTTTAATTCTAAGTCAAAGGGTCATCATGGATTATCTAAAAGACAGCACTACACATGGTAAGCTTCCTTTTTCTTTTTCTTTCTTTTTTTTTTAAGGTGTCTTACCAGCCTGGACAACATCAGAAAACCTCATTTCTACAAAAAGTACAAAAATTAGCCAGGTGTGGTGGTGCAAGCCTATGATCCCAGCTACCTGGGAGGTTGAGATGGGAGAATCATTTGAGCCTGGGAGGTCAAAGCTGCAGTGAACCAAGCTCATGCCACCGTGCTCCAGCCGGAGTGACAGAGTAAGACCTTGCCTCAAAAAAAAAAAAAAAAAAAAAAGTATTTTAACCTGCCATTAGCAAGGATAGCACACAAGGTAACTCATACTGTAGAATCTAAATGCCCTTCTGCAACTTTTCCTGCAGGCTTAAATTTGAGAGGATCACTCAATAACAGCTACATTCTACAAAGATTACCTGTTTCTCCCTTTGGGTTCCCTGGCCCAGGCACTGCTGCCGTTTAAGATAGTAAAAGGGGGGCCGGGCGCGGTGGCTCAAGCCTGTAATCCCAGCACTTTGGGAGGCGGAGGTGGGTGGATCACAAGGACAAGAGATCGAGACCATCCTGGTCAACAAGGTGAAACCCCGTCTCTACTAAAAATACAAAAAATTAGCTGGGCATGGTGGCTCATGCCTGTAATCCCAGCTACTCAGGAGGCTGAGGCAGGAGAATTACCTGAACCCAGGAGGCGGAGGTTGTGGTGAGCTGAGATCGGGCCATTGCACTCCAGCCTGGGTAACAAGAGCAAAACTCCGTCTCAAAAAAAAGATAGTAAAAGGTTCAGGTTAAGTCCCACCATTTGTTTCCCTCCTTAATTGTGCAACAGTTGAACTTAAAGAAATCAGGTTGCAATGATACCTGGAAGGGGAAAGAAGTCATATAGAGAGACACGTGGCCCAAAATTTGTGAAGGATCAGCCCACCTATTTTCCTGATGAGCTTGCACTCTGCCTTTATGAGCCCGAGGTTCTTCCTTCTGGCTTATCTATGGTCCATATCCTTCCCATTTATTTCAAATGCTTTTCTTTTTTCCTCAAACCCTAGGGTCAGAATGTAATCAAAACAATTAGAAAACTTCAGTGGTGGTAGGTAACATCCGGGGAACATCTGCCACACCATAGGCACTGTGAAAAGCCCTCTCCCTCTATGATCTGCCTTCCACCTACGTTGTATATGAAGAAAGGGAGCCTTAGCTTCTGGGCTGGGGCACTTTCAGGCTGCTTGGTGCCAGGGGCCTGGCTGAAGAAAGGGAGTCTTATTGAGGCAGACTTGGCTTGGCCAACATCACAGATCTGGTAAGCAGAAGGTTTTAGTTCTTATCTGTCTGACTGTGCAGCCTGAGCATTTCACCATTAGGCCATGCTTTTTCAAGGGAGAGACAAGGATAGGAGAAGAATGTAGAACATGAGCTCCTTGGGGATGACACCAGGCCTCGTCCATCACTGTCTCCTGCACCTATTGCCCAGCAAATGATATGTGCTCAATGAATACCTGTTAGATGAATGAATGAAGGAAGGGGTGTGACCAAGAATATGGTCTTAAACTCATTCTACCTGAACCCAGCAGGTGCTGTTGATTCACAGCATCCTGTGAACATGAATCTCCACTGCTATTAATGGCTGGGCCCCAGAAAAACAGTGAGTTGTGTGTTTCTTGACATGGGTCAAGGAACACACACCACTTGCACTCTCAGTACCACTTCAAGTGGAAGAATCAACCACCTCTTACAGCTCAGCAAATATGGAGCTGGTATTTGTTTTTGTTAAATTCTTAAGACAGGAGATAAAATCCTGCTCTTTCTGCCAGTGTCTTTCACTGAGAGCTCCAAAATTGACAATGAGTGCAGCCATAAATCTAGAGATAATATTTACTTACATATTTTCTACTTCCTCTAACAATTTCACAGAAAAATAATCCAAGCCTTGCTCTTAACTACTTTGTCTCATAAAACAAAAATCCAATAAAAAAATTTCTTACAGCCATTTTTGTTTGATAATGTCTAGAGTAAAAAAGGGAATTTGCCCTAAATTCTCCACATCAAGCTGCCAATGAGCACTTCCCAATTTTAGTGAAAGAATGCTTTGAAGTATATGAATAGATTTTAATTCAAATACTGTTATCAAACTCCAAATGACTGGTACCCCACCTTTTTCTGTTTTGACAGAGACATTGGGATAAACCAATGTTAGGGAAAAGGTCTTCAGTGAAATGGGGAAATTGTGTAAAAAGAAATTAGGAAATGTGTGGCCAAATTTAGTCTCAGTGAGACCCACAGAAGCTGTGTGTATAGGTACACACAGTTTGGTCATGGCTTATTTATCATGACAGCATTATGTCTGTCTTTCTCTTTTACACATGACTCCACTGTGAAGTTTTTTCTGCGTAGACAGATATTACTGAAAAACCAATTGCAAAAGGTCTGTTAATTTCCAGAGGGGTATCACGCAAACAGCAAAAACATGGAAGTTGAGAAACCTAAAAAACATTTTTCTTTTAAAGATACAGTCTTACTGCAGCTCACTGGCAGTATTCACTACGTCTGTGACTCAGCCATATAAAAGGAATGAGAAATACCTACATCTTTGGAGAAAGTCAAGCTTAAAGGCAACCTTGATTACTTAGGAAATTACTTAGGAAGCATGGGCATTAGGGCCAGTCACACACAGATCCTGACTCTTATTATATATCGTGGGTTAACTGCTTAACCTTTTAAAAACTAGGGTAAAACCATCTACAATTAGAATGTTGGAAGGATTAAATAAGATGACCAAAGAAGTGATCTTGGTACATTCTAAGTATTCAGTAAATGTCAGATGCTGTCATGATGGCAAAAGGCCATTACAACAATCACCAAACAGAGAATATTCACAAGGCCTCGCAAAGCACCAGCACAGACTCAGCATTCATTTTACTGAATGATAGAATGCATTTCACATCCATGGATGACAAATAATGATACATCAGAGCAGGAAGGCAAGTAAAATTATAGGAATAAATGGACCCTGTAGCCTTGCAACTAACTAGTCCTCTAAAGGTTTAGCTTCATGCTCATTATCTTCTTCTTCTCATAGTTCAAACAACCGTGATAATATTAAAGAACGGCATTTAAAAATTCTTCTCTAAAAGCCTAATGACTGGTTTGGTCTAAGACCCAGGGAGGCCACCCAAGAGGCCTCAGCTCATTGCATGTGGTTAAACTGCAATCTACTGCTCAAATTCGAAAGAGAGAGTAAATGAAAAAGAAGGAAAGCTACAAAGATTCTGTAGTTGGCTGAAAAACCAACTGCAGTTAGGTTTTGCCCCATCCAAACTGGAGTGGGGCTGCTTCTTGAATGTCAGAATGAAAGTGTTTTCTTCGCTCACACTCTTCTTAGCTGGTTCATTTCCCAATCACTTTCTCAGTGGAGTCTTTCTTTGCCAAAAAAAAATGCCCGTCAATTCCCACACGCTGCTTTTTTGTACCTGTCTCGACAACCTCCCCATCTCTATCTATTCCTACACCACACTGCCATTAGTGTATATTTCTAAGGTTCGAAATTTTACAAGATTCCTGTCCTATAAGAGAGATTTTCTGCTTAACACTACCAAACTGATCAATCTGTTCTGCATGTATCCACCATTTTCTCAAGCCAGCCAAATTTGATTAAATGAACGTCTGTCTATGCATTACTTTGTTAACAGCAAGCCTTTCCTACGTTGTTTTCTGGCAAATGTTTGTCAGTTATTACCCACACTATACACCAGACAAGAATATAGGCTAATCTATAGCTTTCACATCTTTCAGAGGCCATGCCCATCAAAGCCCTTCTATACCATAACTGGACATTGTGGGTGCTTGGAAAGGATGGCTATTTCACTGGCTCACTATGAAATCACCAGCTATTTCACCAGCTCACTGTGAATCCAGGCACCTAAAGCCCATAGCTTCAGGAAACCACTGCAGTCAAAGTTGGGAAATGCACTGGACACAAGGCCAAACTGCCCTTGTTAAACTTCACATCAATATTAAAATAATGCATCACATAAAATAAAGGTGTATAAAAATTCTAGTTTTCAAAATCCTTTACTGACCACATTTGAAACCTTATGTGTACTTAGCACACATATTTTTTTCAGTACTAGATGATAGTTACTAAATGATTAATACTTCCTTTCCCAGACACAGCAGACTAGGCTAGTCAGACCAATCCCTTGCTCTCTATTAAAAACAGCTCAAGCCGGCCAGGTGCAGTGGCTCACGCCTGTAATCCCAGCACTTTGGGAGGCCGAGGTGGGTGGATCATCTGAGCTCAGGAGTTTGCGATTAGCCTGAGCAACATGGTGAAAGCCCACCTCTACTAAAATAAAAAACAAAATTAGCTGGTGTGGTGTAGTTCCAGCTACTTGGGACACTGAGGCAGGAGAACTGCTTGAACCTGGGAGGCAAATGTTGCAGTGAGCCGACATTGTGCCACTGAACTCTAGCCTGGGCAACAGAGGGGGATTCCGTCTCAAAAACAAAAAAAAACAAAAACAAAAAAATCCTTGAATTTCTCAATTTAAAAAATATCCTTAAAAGTGTCAGAGGTGACAAGATAGTAAGATGCTCTCAGGATAAAAATCTAAGGGAAACTAGGGACCCACAGACCTAAGTAGAACACCACAGTTCCTTCTGGCCCAAGGGCATCTCTAACATGAGTTAATCTGGGTTCCTGTTTCGGCAGACCATGGAGGAAAGGGGGAGGAATCTAGGGCCAGCACCCACCTACTGTGGAGGATATTACAGAAGACACTGTGCCTATTAAACTGAACCCCAAGATACAACATCCATAGGATAAGTGTGTGCTATACATAAACCCTACCTCTACCCCCCAATTCTAGGAAACTTCTGGGATGGTCACCTTGGTGCTAAGCAGAAGAGAAAAAGGGAATGGAAAATAACCTCATGAGAAGTTGTGGTAAGAGACCCATGACCGAAGTGGTTATGGTCATGGGGAGTTAGCCCAGGTGGGTCTGGGAGTCCTGGGAAGTCATGTGCTTGGGCTGAGGTAATCCTGGGCTGGGATATCGTCCGTGCTAGATAGGAGCATAAACATAAACTCTCTGAGAAAATCATCCTCCTCCTAGACCTCAAGATTCTCTCTCCTCAGTATTTCCTAAGAACAAAGAGTACCACAGAATTAAGCACACAATGAAAAACAGGTTCCATGAATCAGAATCAGAAACACACCCACAAATATTGGAACTGTCAAATACAGATTGTAAAACAACTATGCTTCCCCTATGTAAAGAAATAAAAGACCACAGAAAAAAAGTATCTGCAAAGAAAAGGAACTGTAAAAACTGACCAAGCAGGGTTTTAAAAGATAAAAATAGGACTTTTATAAATAAAAATATATATTAACCAAATTAAAAACTAGAAGGAGAAGAAAATAAACAGAAATAGTTGAAAGAGAATTAGTGATTTGAAAGCTGGGTCAGAAGACATCTCACATATGGCCACAGAAACAGAAAAAATGAACAACATTGGAAGGGAAGTCAGGACTCATAAGGGTTGTGAGAGGTCCTAAAATACATTTAACTGTAATTACAGAAGAAGAAAATAGTGAGGGTAAAAAAGAAGCAATATTTAAAGAAGTAACGACTGAGAATTTTCTAGAACTGATAAAGATAGGAATTGGGTCAGGCATGGTAACTCATGCCTATAAACCTAGCACTTCCGGAGGCTGAAGCAGGTGGATCACTAGAGGTCAGCAGTTCAAGACCAGCCTGGCCAACATGGTGAAACACCATCTCTTCCAAAAATATAAATGTTAGCTGGGTGTCGTGGTGCTCACCTGTAATACCAGCTACTTGGGAGGCTGAGGCAGAAGAATTGCTTGAGCCTGGGAGATGGAGGTTGCAGTGAGCTGAGACTGCATCACTGCACTCCAGTCTGGGTGACAGAACAAGATTCTGTCTCAAAAAACAAAAAATGATAGCAATCCATAGATTCATAGATTTAAGAAGACCCAGAGAATCTTGAGAGAAATATTATTTTTAAATTGCAATACAGAAAGACAAAGACTAAGGGGAAAATTTTGAAGCCTACAGGGAGAAAAAGGGCATTAAAAGGAATGACAGTGACTATCATCTTCTCTGTGGCAACCATGTAAAAAAGAAGACAGTGAGATGATATAATCATTATACTGAAAGGAAATAACTGCTAGACTAGTATTCTATACTCAGAGAAAACCAAGAATGAGGGAGAAGGAAACTTATTTTCAGACAAAAATAAAAACAAAAGATTCCATCTCTAGCAAGACTTAAGGATCTTCAGACAAAAATTAAGTGATTCCAAATGGAAGGTCTGGGTACAAAAAAGAATTGAAAGCAAAGAAAGTGGTAATTTTGTGTGCAAATCTTTAAAAAAATTACTCCGCTGTTTAAGGTTAATAATGTCTCAAAGATTAAAAACACAGAATAAAAGGCATGACAAAAATAACTTAAGTCAGAAGAGGAAACATGGAAATCAAATATTCTAAACACCTTGGATTTTCTAGGAGGGTGAAAGAGGGATCAACAACAGATATTGGTAAGTTAGATATACCCATTGTAATTTCTCGGAAAAACACCAAAATACTTAAAGAGTCCATAATTTCAAAACTAAAAGGGAAAATGGAATCCAGTCAAGAAAAGGGAGAGAAAGAAACATAAAATAGACAAAAATAGAAAGTACAAAACAAGATGAAGACGTAAAATCATGGAAAAATGATTAAATTAAGCACATAGGAAATAAGCTCTGGTGGAAAAAAAAGAACAAGTGTGTCCGGAGTGAATAAAATAAAATCTCACCATATGTTATCTATAAGAAACACATCTAACCACATTCTACTTGTATTAAGTTTGAAAATACACAAAACTAAATTACAGTGTTTGGGAATATTTGTTAAATGGCAAGGATGTGAGTAAAACTAAGAAAATGATTAGCATAGAAGTATGTATCTTGGGCGGAAATGTGGTGTTATGATTATCAAGGATCCTGAGGAGTGGGGGGCACTAGGGAGCAGCAGAAAGTCAAAAACAGAATATTCCAGGACAATGGGACAGCAAGAGCAAAGGCCAGGAGGCAGGAATAAGCCCAGCAAGCAGAGAGCGCCTAGGCATCACTGCAGCGCAGCCAGAGCTGCCGGGAGAGATGAAGTCAGGGAGGTCAAGTCAAGATCTGGACCAGGCAGAGCCCTGCACGCCAGGGTTCCCAGTTTAGATCTTAATCCAGAGCAGAGCAGAGAGGGGGACAGCTCTCATGGGAACTCTAAGTGGGTACATCTGTGCCAGGCAAGGGCTGGGGTGATGAGTAGAAATCTCAGAGGAGAAAGGGTGCCTGAGCTAGACTTCAGAGAAATGAGTAAGAGTCAAATGTAGAAGAAAAGGGGGTGTGGAGGGCCCTGGAACAGAAGGCACAGAGAACTTTGAGCAGTTCATTATTATTAGAGCACAGGACGCAAGGAAGGAATTGGACAAGAAGCACTGGTGAGTCTGCTAGACTTGAGGCCATGGAGAACTAAGAGACAGGATTAAAAAAAAAAAAAAACACTTTTGTAAGCTCTAGGTCTCTAATTTGGAAGCCCCAACCCATATTAAATACATTACCTTGAACCTACATCCCATATTAATGTTTTGTCCATTAAAAAAATGTGGGAGCTGCTCCCCAGTATCCCCCACTCCATCGGCTTTGACAATCACACCACCTCTTTTCCTTCCAAGAAATATACACTATACCAAAGTCTGTAAAATAATTTTTATAATTTTCCATTTAAGAATATCATAAGAAGATGGCAAAATGTGTACCACTGTCAATGCTATATGATGGGTACATGGGAATTCATTATACTATTGTCTCTTCTTTGGGGCACATCAACATTTTCATAATAAAAATAGTCAAAGGAATTATTTTGTTCCTGTTCAGATTAAAACTTTATTATACCTATAATAAAGTCTCTGATTTGAGGTCAGCCATGAAATCACATCTTGTAAACATTTAACTAAACATTTAATAATGTTAGGGGGAAGAACTGAGATAATTATCAGAGGCCAAAGACTACTTTGTAAGCACCAAGAACAGGATTTTACACTGCATCTCTTATGGTTTTTTTATTTGCTTATTTGGTTGTCTTCCAAGTGAAAACCCTTTTTTGAAAGCAAGAAACCTGGATCTAAAACACCTACTGAGGATATACCATGCAAAGTACAAAGAGAAAAAACCAGGAAACAAATAAAAACATGCTGCTGAGCTTGCTTTTTTTCTTTTCTCTCCTTTCTCTCTCATTTTTATACAGCTTTTTAAAAAAAAACTTGGCTGCAGGCATATCTGGATGTGTTTCCTGAAATTAAAAGCATAAATTCAATAAAAATGTCTAATGCATCAAATCATCTAAAACTCAGGAGAAATCCATGTAGCAGCTTAAGCATCTTCAGTATGTGGCATAGAATTTCTTAGGAGAGAGGGAGTTTAGAATGGAGTATCATCCAATTTAACAAAAATTTACTACCTCAGCAGCTTACTGGATAATGAACTAAAAGACACAAAAGTACTTTATGAACATGGTAACATTTTCCTTCAAGGTAATCGTATGCAAAGTAGGCTTCACGAGTCAGTTTTATATCCTCAGGATCTTTAAAAGTTACAGACTGACTGAAGGACGTAAGAGATTTGCCCTCTCTCTTTCTGTAAACAATGTGGAAATGATAAAGAATAAATGTTTACTGGTTGATATCAGTTCCACAGTCTGGTCTGATAAATGCCTGCAACTAATCTGTACCAAATATCTGGGCGAAGGCTCCAAATCTCCCAACCCTGCTTTCAACCTAGTTTCCCATTCACGTAGTCATTCATTACACTGCAAAGTTTCCACCCAACTCTTGGGCTTTTCGAACTGGGACACAGTGTCTTGTCAGTGACTGCACCCTACCAACACCTACACCTATTCCCAGAAACAACAACATACTTGTGTTCCTCACCCTCACTATCTGCCACCCACATGCAGACAGACATGCATACAAAGAAATTAATCAACACACCTCCAGAAAATTGTTTCACACTTTCTCCCCACTCCTCAAAATTCCAATACTTCCTCCTCCCTCCTCACTCTCCTCTGATACTCCTGTTTCCTGTTTCACTGGGATGATGGAGACAACTAGGAGAGGCTTACCTGGCTCTACCTCCCTATGTCCCTGCCTGGACTTCCCTCCTGTTACCACCAATGAACACTGTGTGCTCCTCTCTAAGGCAACTCCTGAATGTGCTCCACACCCCAGCACCTCTTGCCTGAGCAAGGCTGAGCTCTTGCCATTTCTCTCCTCTCAGGCATCATCCCTTTTGCCCTCTTTACCAGATCATTCCCATTAGTATACCAACACACCATCATTTTTCCCTTGCTAAAAAAAATAAAAAATAAGAATCCTTAACCCCAAATTCCTCCTCTAATGACTATTCTCTTTTCCTAGACCTCTCTTTTCTCTCTTTTATAACAAACTTCTTGAGAGGTCCCACATCCAACTTCTCTCCTCCGTTTTCTCTTAAGACCTTCCACCCAAACAGCTCGTGGCAGAACCCAATGACTTGTACGTTGCTACATGGCCTGTCAGTAGTGATACAGCTGACGATTAATGTCTTCTTCTCATGGCCTCCTCACTCACCCATCTCCTTCACGGCCTTCTTTATCAGCTCCTCCTTAATTCCATAACCTCTCACACAGGGCTGTCCCAAGCCTCAGCCCTCAGATGTTTTCTCGACTTACTCTCATTCTCTTTGTGATCTCACACTGTCTCAGGGATTTCCGAGCTATCTATTCATCAACAACTGCCAAGTGCACACCTACTCACTGAACTGCTCGTGCACCTATCCAGCTGCCTACAGCCCTCCTCTGCATAAATAACTTATTAATAGATATCTCCAGATTCACAATCCTGGACATCTTTCCAGGCCTGCTCTTCCCTCACGCCTCCTCAGCCCAGTGAAGGGTAACTCCTTCTAACTGCCCAGGCTAAAACTCAAGCCTCATCTTGAATTCTCACTGTCTCTCATATCACACAACCAATCTCTCAGAAGATTCTGTTTTTCTTCAAAATAAAGCCTAATTTGAGGCCTCCGCTTAAACAGCTCATGAAAAACATGTGTGTGTGTGTGTATATGTGTGTATATATGTGTGTGCACATGTCTACAGAAAAAAAATCAGAGCAAGTATGGCATCATGTTCACAGTGGGAATCTGGGTGAGGTTTATACAGGACTTCTTCGTACTGTTCTTGAAACTTCTCTGTCAGTTTTCAAAATTAAAACATTATTTCAAAATAAAAAAATTAAACAGAAAGATTTAAGAGACATTTAGTGTATAAATTTTGATTGGACTGCATCTGGAAAGAAATATAAATATAAAAGAAATCTAAGGGAAGATAACTGGGAGAATCTGTCTACCGTCTCCTCCCCCAGTGAAATGTGAACTATATCCCAAGAACTTACAAGACCACTTGGCATATAGTAGGCACTCAAAATGTATTTTGGCAGTAAATGAAGCAAAGACACTGCAAATCAGTCCTAAGTGCTGGGTACTCAAGAAAGGGTGAGACTGGCTCCTTGTCATGAAGGAATTTGCAGTCTACAGATAGAAAAAAATATTAAGAGCAATGGGCTGTTGCCATTATTATTAAAGGAACACACAAATGAGGGGACCATCACCTCTGCTTGGGAAAAAGGGAATGGGGGTAGATAGCCTCCTTCATGCAGCAGAAGAGGCCACACAGCTTATGACATGCTTTCAGGTCCGCTCCTCACTAGACAATAAGTACTGTTCGTGGCATAAAGTTGTCACCCAGTAGATATCCACGGTTTCCTAAATGGAAACTCAGGTGAACTAAATTTTGATGGAGGAGCAAGTATTTGTCACAGTAGGGGAAGGGCATCCTAGGCTGGGGCTGATGGGCAAAACTTGAGCAAAGGCCAAGGGGCGGGAAGAAGCATGGCATCCTACCTAACAGCATAAGCCAGAGAGAAATGGATTGTTATAAATTCTCATGAAATTCTTAGGAAAAGAATAAAAACATGTTCAAGAAGGGAGTCGACACAGAGAAGGCCCTTCTTTGCTTCAGAGGCAATCACAGGGCCACTATGGGGCTATCATTAGCATAACAGCTAACATTTATTATGTGCTTGCAAGGTGATATGGTTTGGTTCTGTGTCCTCACCCAAATCTTGTCTTGAAATATAATCCCCACGTGCTGAGAGAGGGGCCTGGTGGGAGATGACTGGATCACAGGGGCAGTTTCCTGATAGTGAGTTCTCATGAGAGCCGATAGTTTTAAAGAGAGTGAGGAAGTGGTACTTACTCACTCTCGCTCTCCCCTGCCACTATGTAAGATGTGCCTGCCTCACTTCCCCTTGCTTTCTGCCATGATTGTAAGTTTCCTAAGGCCTCCCCAACTGTGCGAAACTATAAGTCAATTAAACCACCTCCTTTCTTTTTAAATTACCCAGTCTCTGGTAGTATATCTTTACAGCAGTGTGAAAATGGACTAATACATAAGGCACCTGTGTTCTATGTATTTTGAACAACTCTAATGGGCCCATTTTAAATTCAAGGTGTTCTTTTGACTCAGGTTAAGTTTCAATAAATCAAGGCTGAGGAAGTTGCCCAGTGGTAGAGACAGGAAGGTAGAGCTGGCAGTCAGAGCTGTCCTCTTGGCCTAAGATAGAAACCTCCCAGTTCTACCACAAGGACCTCACTCTACTGTTTAGACAAGTAAGAAAGCATGGTTTCAAATTACATGCCACTTTAAAAGTCAGAAAGCCAGAAAATCATGTTCTCACCTCAACGTCCATGAAGCTTTTCTTTTTCTTTTTTTTTTTCTCTTTTTTTAATTGCATTTTAGGTTTTGGGGTACATACGAAGAACATGCAAGATTGTTGCATAGGTACACACATGGCAGTGTGATTTGCTGCCTTCCTCCCCATCACCTACATCTGGCATTTCTCCCCATGCTATCTCTCCCCAAGCAGCTTTTCTTTAAAAAAAAAAAGAAGAAGAAAATAAAACTATGAGCTTTAGCTCCTCCAACAAAAACATCATATCAAATCTGCCAAATAATTATACCTTCAAACATTTGGGGATTTAATAGAAACAAAGCCCAGATAAAAGGCCTGGCACTAATATATACCCAAGAGTATTAAGCAAGTTTAGAATGGTATTATTTGATTAGGTATGTGAATTCAATTCATTTTGGCAGCCCTTAAAACTAATTGAATTGATCAAAAATAATTACTTTTCTTGAGCTCTGACTATGTGTTTGGCAATATTCTAGGTACTTCATATGAATCATTTTATTTAATCATTATATAAATAACAACTTTATCAGGCTCTTAAGGTTACTGCCTTGTTTTATGGATAAGGAAATGAAGGATTGTTTGTTCATCCTAAGGATGATAATAAAATAAAGAGACATTACCATTTATCTATCAAGGGAAGAGGTCCTGTTTTTCCATCTAGCAGCAAATACAGAACCCAGCAGATAGTATATGCTTTAAAAAAAAAAAAAGCTTATTGAACAACATAAGTATTGGAAAGAAACAGAACAACTTAAAGTCACAGAGTAAGAGAAGCTTTTAGGTTTTAATACACCAAAGGTTTAGCCAGGATTCATGTAAACACTTGGTAATTCCAGATAAGACAATATTTTTTAAATCAATTAAATGGAAATGATGCACATAGGTTCAAGTCTTACTTCAGAACTAGAATTGGTAAGAACTAAAATCAGTTCAAGTTGGACACATTTCCCTGATTAAAATGGGAGGAAAAACAGTAGAGCAATACTATCTCAATGAATAATGGAAGGGAAACACCAGTGTCCACTGAAAAGTACATCTAAAGGACAATGTGAGAAGAAATTCTGCATTTGGCTATTTCTCAAGATCTGTTTGGGCCCATCAACTAGTACTACTAGCACTATCAACTAGAGCAGGTTTAATTCCCTCCTACCTTCTCATAAAATACTACACATCCTAGATTCCTCATATACTTAGAATTTCTCACTCAGTTTTCCATTTTTCTGCAAACAGTATCCCAGGCTTCAGACCTGATACAAGCCAAAACCACTCCCACTATTCAGGCCTGCTCCAACCCCTCACCTATTCCTGCCCCCTTCCCAGCCACCCACAGAGAAGGAAAGGAAAACTGAAAGAAAGTTCCATGACAGATCTGCCCGCAAGTTCAGTTCTGCTGATAAGGAGCACCAAAGGTCCTAAACCAGGCATTTCCATTCTCAATGACTCCCAGCACCTCGAATAGTAATAAACACTGCAAGGCTTAAGTAAGTATATGTGCCAAGGTTGGAACATCTAGCAGAAACCAATTACAGGATGATCACTTGTTATTCCTTGGGTATTACTAGATAAATATTGTTCCTTTGAAAAATAAAAATAGTATGAACTATGATATATAACCCACTTAGCCTATATACTTCAATAGTAATTCTGTCCCCCAAATCTACCATAAAATGTATTCACAAGAAGCTCTCTACACTGACAGATTCTTGGATTTGTTGATCTCAAATCTGGTTTCCTACCCAACAAATACTCACTTGCAGTATGACGACTCAGCCCTGTCCCCAGGGAGAGCTAGATGCTCCTGTTGCTGCCTGCTAAATTATTGTGCCTGATTCCCCTTTAAACTCTGAGCACCAGAGAACAGTGATTTTGTCCCTTTTTTCCCACAGGTTATTGGGGTACATGTGTATGTTCTTTAGTGGTGATCTGTGAGATCTTGGTGCCCCCAGTCACCCTTCTTCTTTTTCTCCATTTGGTCCATTTAAACACCCTTAAAAATTTAGCACTTCCTCCAGAAAGCCTTTCCTTCCTCCCCCTTCCCCTTCTCAGTCTTCCCTAGGACTATTTGAAAGAAGAAACTCAAGGTTTCTCGAATTAAAGTCAGGCCACTTGTCCCTAGAGATTCACTCCAACCCCTGAAGTCCAGTTAATTGACTCATTCACTGGACAGTTTTGGGGGTCTAACAAAGCACCAGACATTGTCGTCCTGAGTGGTGGGAATGTGAAGATGAATAAGACACGGTCCCAGAACTCCAGGTATTGACGGTCAAACAGCAGAGATAGATGCAAACAGTGAACATGGCAAGTCTCCAAGTGCTCTAGAAGAGAACAGCTAAAAGTGCTATATGGGTGCCAAGGAGAAAGCAAGAAATTTAACTCCAGCCCTTCATAAGTTAGAGGTGTAAAGGAAAGAGCAAAGAAGCTGTCAGGTGCAAATAAAAGACCAAACTGCCCCCTTTCCACATTGGCTCTGTATGCAGTAACATAATACAATATTACTGAGTTTCTCTAACACCGTGCTTCAGTTGGGTACAAATCCCAGCTCTGCTGCTTAGTAGCTGTGCGGTATTGGGTCAGGTACTCCACCTCTCTTTACTTCGCTTTTCTCGTGGGTGAGAAGAACATCTAATAACTAACATATTACAAAGGGTTGTTGTTTAAATGTAAAGGCTCCATCACAACATCTGAACTGTATAGATAGCTCAATACATATCTCTTTCCCCTCTCTTCTCAGGGTCTCAGTCTCCTGCCAGCATTAGTGCCCACTACATCTGCAAGAGACCCTATTATTTACTAATACGTAAGCTGAAAGTGTGCAATTTCATTACAACGGTGGCTAAAGACAGTACAAGAGTTAGAGAACTTTGCAGAATTATGGAATATGGCCAACACTTGAGCTTTTAACGCCAATTCTGCTGTTAACCTTGGCCTGTATGTCACGGTGCACCATGTGTTTAATCTTGCAACATATTGTCTCACTCACAATATACCCTCCATGGAACAGTATCTCTAGCTTTTCTGTATAGTTAAACCCTAAGAGCAATAAACAGCCTCCCTTGCCCACTGCTAGGAGCCTGTATATAAGCAAGATAAGAAATAGTGCCCAAATATACAGTAATTTGCCAGAAGTTCACCTTGCAATCAACAATAACTAAATTGTACATTTAAAAATAATTAAAAGAGTATAACTGGATGGTTTGTAACACAAAGGATAAATGCTTGAGGTAATGGACACCCCATTACTTTGTGATGTGATTATTATAAGCTGCATACCTGTATCAAAATGTCTCCTGTACCCCACAAATACATTTACCCATTAAGTACCTAGAAAAAATTTAAAAACTTAAAAATAAAATAGAACAAAAGTAGTTGGCTTCAATTGCTTTTAATTAAGTTTCCCATCGTGTGGAGGGCTTATTATGAATTTAGATGTGGGAAGGCCTACCAATAAACTTCACAAACCTACTTCCAGAATCTGCTCAAATCATTCCAATTTGAGAAGTGGCTCGACACCCTGATACTCAGTCCAAATGCCCATACCCACCCCCCACCATCTTATGCACAAATTTCTTACATTCCTAGGTGCTATATTCAAATAGCAGGAACCATGTGCAATGTGCCAACTTTTAAGACAAACAGACAAATTAGTAATGCTTAAAGATTCTTTTAATCCTTGCCAGGATGTGGCTACCATGAGCTAGTAACAGCAGGGTGAACAGCCAGGACGAAATCAAACACTCTGGCTCCAAGCAGAAGGCACCTACTCCTATGATGATGGGAAGTGACTGCAAAGGAGGGAGGAAGGAAGGAAGGATGAAAGAGAAGGAGAGCAAGAAAGGGCAAGCCAGACTGGTTTCCCAAGAGGTCTGTCAACAATCTAAAACATAATTCTCTCTCTCTTTTTTTTTTTTTTTTTTTTTTGTTGAGATGGAGTCTTGCTCTGTCATCCCGGCTGGTATACAGTGGAGCAATCTTGGCTCACTGTAACCTCCCCCTCCTAGGTTCAAGCAATTCTCTGCCTCAGCCGTCCGAGTAGCTGAGAATATAGGTATGCGGCACCACGCCTGACTAATTTTTGTATTTTTAGTAGAGGCAGGGTTTTACCATGTTGGTCAGGCTCGTCTCAAACTCCTGACCTCAGGTGATCCACCTGCCTCAGCCTCCCAAAGTGCTAGGATTACAGACATGAGCCACTGTGCCCAGCCTAAAATATAATTCTCTTGATGGCAAAGTAAGATATAAGGTCCAGAATAATCCATAACTGTAGCCATAAGGAAGGGGCCTCAGAAGGGAACCATTTGGCTTGAGTATTACAATTGTGCAAGATATTAAACAACTTTACCAATTCGCAGACTCAATTGTCCCTGTGAGTCCTTCAAGGTCAGAAATTGTTGCTTACTCAACTTTGCAACCGCAGTTGAAAGGCAACCAAGCCATGAGAGATGCACATTAGACAAACACCCCCTCATTTAATCCCCAAATGACCTTATAAATAGGAGCTATTATTTTCCTTTCACAGAAGAAAAATCTGGGGCTTGGCAATGGTAAATGACTTGCTAGGGGTGACAGAGCTTGAGCCATTGAGCCAGACCATGAACCAGGTAGATTTGACTCCCACTCTCAAATTTGTTCAAGATCAGTTGCCTCCTGTGCTTCTCCTGCACACAGGAGGTAACCAATAAATATTACATTTAAGAGCAAACTCCTGTACCCAGAAGTCATGCTGACCTCCTAAGGCTGATCAGACTGTCCAGGCCCCAGCAAGGGTAGCTTTACTAAAGCCAGCACCACAGAGGACCAGGCTTTGTTCCTCTATCCCTCCTGGTAGAGGCAAGCTGTGTCCTCTTCAGAGTCACCCGGGTAAATTTAAAATTTCTGAAGTTCAAAGACATTCACTGTGTGTTCTGACATTTCTCAGGTGGTGCTTCAAAAGCCCTGGCTTCTAGAGGCACAGTGGGCATCATTCCCCACTGAAGTAGGACACCTTTCCTCATCTACTTCTGTCACATCACTACACAGCAGCAAGCCAAAAGTGCCAAGGCTCTGAACTCAGGTTGGTTTTTCATCTTTTTCTTGTGTGTGAGTAATGCCCGAGTTGATAGTCCTGTGAATCCACATGGATTCTGCCTCCTTGGGGTTCCACAGAATCAAAGAGCTTTGTCCTAAATTGAGAGTCTGCTCTCCTTGCATCTTTTTGGATCTCTCCTCCTCAAAATGACTGACATCAGAGCCACCTCTCCTAGGTAGCGTGCCTGTGGCTCTGAGGAAGCCATGTGGCCAGGCCATTCCTGTGACAGACTAAGAGTGGTTTGCTGCTGCTACTGCTACCCAAACTTGAGTAACAACAGAACTGATGACCTTCAGGCAGCCAACACTCACGACCCCCATACCACGTGCAAGACACCTTTCTAAACACTTACTATACATATTAATTCATCTAGTCTTCACAACAACCTTATCAGGCGGACACTACTAACGTGCCCATTTTACAAATAAAGACACTGAAGCTTAGGATGGCCAGCAACCCTCCCAAATACCCCAGAGGTTTCTATTAAAGAGAAGACTCAAATGCAGACTCCCTGGCTCCACAGCCTACTGCCTTCACCACCTTACTGACCCATCCGTCCTTCTACCAGGCTTGTGGTGAAAGCGTGAATGTCTTCCCATGTGAGCCTGACACAGATTTCATATTTGCTTATATCTGATTTTGTCTGCCAGAAACACTAGGTGAACACAGAAAACTGCACCGGGCTGACCTTAGTGGCCTAGGAGGACATATACACATGTGCGCACGCATGCCGCATGCAAACACAAACACACACACTCTCTCTCTCTCTCTTTCTCTCTCTCTCTCCAAATATGTCCAAGCTACCTCAGTCATATCAGTTATGAGCCACACCCATCTGGTATTGCAGGTTTCCCTCCTTCCAGCACTTCACAGTAACTCGCTGCCACCCTTCTGAAATTGTTATGGACTGAACTGTGTGCCCCAGAATTCATCTGTTGAAGCCCTACCTCCCAATGTGATGTCTTGGGAGATGAGGCCTTTAATAAGGTAATTCAGGTTAAATTAGGTCATAAGGGTAGGACTCTATTCCAGTATGACTGGTGTCCTTATTCTTATAGAGGCAGAAACACCAGGGATGTGCGCACACAGTGGAAAGGCCAGAGAGAGGCCCCCGGAGAAACCAAACCTATGACACCTGGGACTTTCAGCCTCCAGAACTATGAGAAAATACATTTCTGTTAAGCCATCCAGTCTGTGGTATTTTGTTAAGACAGCCTGAACTGACTAACAAAGCAACACCCACTACAAGTTTGTCTATTTGTTTGAAACAGACAAACTTCAGGTCTATTTCCAGGTAAAGTGCCATATTTATTATAGTAGTTATGTATTTCTTAACCATTTAATGTATATAAAACCTCTCCTGTTTTTATTAGGTTCCTAGCTTATTTTCAATGTGTCACTGATGAAGTTTTCAAGTGTTGTGTTCCTAACCCATTCTTCTCACAAATCCTATGTTATTTTGTTTTGTTGTGCAATTTTGCATGGTATAGCCATTTTTAGGAACGCATCTGTCACAAGACAGAACAAGTGACTGTACTATTGCCCACAGGTCAATTACTTACAGATCCTAGAGATGAAGCATAAAACATAACCTTTCTACCGCCATCTTCAGGCACCCTGATGAGGCAGGTTCTATTAACATTTCAAGAAGGGCAGGTACCAAGTACAGATAGAATGATTGTAAGTATTGGTGTGGACACATGTATAAGATATGACACTGTATAAACAGTAAAGGATAAAGGATTTATTTCTAGATGGTAGGCTTTGAAGTCTTTCCCCCCACAATTCTGTATGAACATTATGTGGACTTTTATCAATCCTCTACAATCAAAATCAATTATAAAGATTTGCATGATTCTACTCTAAATCAGAAACAAATAACTTTTAAAATAGATTAAACAACAACAAAAATAGTATATAGGTTCAAAAAATAATATGTATATAGGTTACATAATAATATGAGGCCTTAATAAATTCAGTTATTCCTCTACATTCTGTCTTGTCACCATCCAATTCCATATTGGACAAAATTATTGGAAAAATATGATTTTTAAAAGACTTTAGAAATTTAGGCTGCAAAGAAAAACTGACTAGTCAAATGTAGGCAGAGCACAGCAGTAGCTAATGTGCAGCCGGCCTGACCAAGGTATGCCCTGTCTTATATTTTTAGCAAAAAGCTGTTTTCCTTAATTAGCCAGCACACATGCATTAGAGGCCTAGCCATATGCCATCAAGGAATGTGTGAGGCTTGCTCTAAATGGAAAACCTGAGTTCACTGGCCACAGATGGTAGGTCTAGAATAGAAAAAGGGGGCAAGATTTCAAAGATATTTTTGAGGCAAAAGAGCAGACTGTCCGTAGTCTAGTTCATCAATCTTCAGAATTTCTGTAATGAAAGCAATGCTGCCTTAAGGATACTAATTGCTTTGAAGAGTGCCTAGCTAGGCTAAATGAAACTGCACATCATCAAGGCACCTCATCCCAGGAATACTGGGAGATAGGCATACCAATTACAGAACTATTCCAGTTTTTCTATTACATGGCAAAACTCTGAGAAATGGATGACTGTGCCTAGCACTAGGAGACTACATTCTCTTCATTGAAACTCTGAAAGAACCACAAATAGTATTATAATGCTAAAGCAGGGTTCTGCAAACTATGGCTAGAAGGCCAAATCCACCCTGCCATCTGTTTTTGTCTGGCCCATGGGTTTAGAATAGCTTTTATTTTTTGTAATGTATTTTTTAAAGAATAACACTTTATGACACATGAAAATGACATATTCAAATTTCAGTATCCACAAATACACTTTTACTGGAACACAGCCACACACATTTACATCATCTCTGGCTGCTTTTATGCTGCAGCAGAGTTGTAATTGCAACAAAGTCAATATGATCTAAAATATTTATTTTTCTGGCCATTTATAGGAAAAGTTTGCTGACCTCTGTCCCAAAGCTAAAACTGACCTGAATACAACCCACAGATAAAAAACTGTTTAAGGTAATAATCTTGCACAACAAGACATTCACTGAGCAATAACTAGGACTATAACAATGCACTCTGGATGACAGAAGTTGCTCTCCAAACCAGGGACTGTCTTGTATTAATGGTAAATAACCACTACTATCATCATAATAGAGACAAAACAGCTCAACCCTGTACTTTTCAAGAACTAGAGACTGTTCTCCAATTTTATGACTGTTTCCCAGACTTATAATCAGCATCTACACACTGCTGATCATGTATCCTAATACTGAAAAAAGATAGATGCTGTTTCTCTAGAAGATAATAGTTTATTTCCCCCTTCATAAACTGCATTAATCATGAGGAGACTTCAGCAGTAAATTTTGTAACTGATGCTCATCTCATGATCTAACAGAGAAAATAATCAAAACTGAATTTTCTCTCTGGCAAAACTTTGTCCATCACCAGAGTATGGAATAAATGGAAATGGTTTACACAGGGTGTTTTTTGTATTTTTTTTTTTTGTTTCTGCAAATAGGTGGCCATTTATGAAAGCGTTAAACATTTTCCCCAAACTATTTCCTCAGACAAAACGTTGATCTGAAATAAAGGAGTATGAGAGACTCAACTACGTGTTTCCTATATAATCTCACTTCCGTTCCCCTGTCATCAATTATTAGGCTTCACTTTCTACGAAGGTCACAAGATAGCACTGATAATTTATAAACAACTGTAAAAACTGCTATGTAGATTCAAAGTGACCCGGTTAGTAGCATGAGGGTAATTGGCTAACTCATTCATTTTTCAATGATGAATTAGCTTGAGTTCAATGGAATCATAAACTAAGAAAAATCACAGGTCTTCTTTGCAGAAATAAAGTCACAATTTCGAAAGAGTTCCAGATTTTGATGAGTCTGCTGCCACTATAAAGAAGCATACAAATATGACAGCATTGGGGGATAGTTTTAATCAGTATCAATTCTAAAATGGAATTCCTTAAAAAAAAAAAAAAAAAAAGGAATCTTGAGCACAGGTAGGGCCCAAATAAAGGAAATGCCATTTATTCTGACATCTTATCTATGTCTCTTCCTGTCACATCCAGCAAATACTTTTAATATATTATTTATTTTATATTATCCTGAGTGATAAAAACCTACCACTTGGATGCAATTGCCAGAGAAGGATGATACAGCTTCACCAGCCCAAAGGCATAATCCCAACCGACACCTGCTTCCGTTCAGAACCAGTTGCTTCTAAAATGTCTCACATGACATCTCATTTTTATAAATTCTTCATTCTCTCTTGAAATTCTCTATTTCAGTTGCCAATAAGAATTTAAGTGCTTTTGGAAGAAATATTCGTCAAAACTGACATAACTGTGAATGACTGACACCAATCAAGAGAGAAAAAAAATCACGAAATGTATTAGAATTTTACTCACTAAACAGCTGCTACTCAGTCCATCTGCATGTAATGGATATGCCAGAAATTGGACATGCCTGAAGATGCTTACAAGCACAGTTTGGCTGGTATATTGTGCCATTCCACACTGCTGAAAGATGAAATACAATTCTCCTGAAGGGATTTTACATTTTGGAAAAAAAGAAACTTATGTAATAGAAAAATTATAGATTTTGACCCTCAGGTGACAAGCTCCAAATCTGTATTCTCTTGCTAAGTTGATTTTTTTTTTTTTTTACTTCTGAGCAGCAGTTGTCTTTCTTCTTTTTTTTTTTTTTTAATTGCATTTTAGGTTTTGGGGTACATGTGATGAACAGTTGTCTTTCTTCTTAACCAAGGATATGGGTCATAGGCACTTGGGACATTTTTTTCCATGATGTACAAGTTCGGACTCCACCTGAGTCATCATCCTGACACCCTGGGGTGTGGCCTGGGCACATGTATTTTGAAAAGATCAGTAGGTGATTGTGAAATGCATCCTTGGTTAAGAACAACTATGCTAGATCTTATTTTATAGGTAAAAAAACTCTGACACACACATGTGCATACACAGACCACTGTAATTCTACTTTATCCCTCACGGTGTTCTCTAAATGTTCTCCTTTGCCATCCCATTCTTTCCTCTGAATTTCTATCTTTAAAACTGTTATGGAGCATTCCATAGTCAGGTAATTCTCCTAGACAAATTTTATGTTAAGTCAGTATACATTAGGCACTCATTTATAGGGGCAAAGCAGCAAGTGAGATCAGCTACTCTTTCCAAAACAATGCCATTTTAACACAGTGATAACAAATGATTTATTCGGCAGAGTCTGTCTGTTGGGGTAAAGACTGAGAGGAACGAAAGAACAAGATGTGACCCTGTTGGGTTCAAGCTACACAGAACTGAAACTGAAATAAACAGATAGGCAAGTTAAGTGACCACATAAGGCAGCATGTGATTCAGGGTTAAATTACTAGTACTCTAAGGATGCAGGGGAAGCTATGCTCACTCCAGTCCCAACAGTCAGGCCACACTTCAGAGAGGGCCTGGGATTTGAAGAATGGTGAAGCGATAAATGGGTAAGGCAGAGGAAGTTCCTTGCCTGGAACACCACACACAAGGCAGGAAGGAAAATAGCATGGACAGTGAAAACACAGCCCTCTAGAAGAATGATGTGGTTTAGGTGACTGACATCAAACAAGCAAAAGACAGACTGTGCTAGTTGTCAGGCTCAGGGACCTAATATTTATCCTATATTGTCTTTAAACCATCACGGTTTTAAAGCATCAGAACATAGGGATAGTCGTATTTTAGAAAAATAATTTGGGATTGTTGGCAGCAAACAAAATGTCTATGTGTATGCAAGATAAAAAATAAGGAGACATATGATAGTATACTGCGCTATCATGGGGAATTTACAAGAATTAATAGAACTCAGAAGCTGATTGACTTGAGGTTCCAGCCTATGACAAAACAGAAGCATAGAAAACAACAGGAGTAGAAGCAAATTAGAATTGCCAGTTGGAGCTGGTAGAATGATGTCTTAGAAGAAACATCAGCACTGTGCACATTGCTTTGGAAGAAGCTGGTGAGAGGAAATTATTTTAACACATAGAATGGAAGGTAGAGTAAGAGAAAAAACATGAAATTGAAGACTAAATCTGGAGCATCATTAACACGTTAAAGACCACAGAGCAAACACAGAATAAATGATGCAAACAAAACACCTTGGGAAGCCAGGAGAATCTAGTGGCAACTCAGAAATCAAAGACAAAGAGAGTTTCAAAACAAAACTTCATCAGTACTATATCATACAACAGAGAGGTCAAAGGCCACTGACATGGATCCAGTTCTAATCCCAGCAATCCCCTGTGCACCCCAACCCACAGCTGATCTTTTTCCTTTCATCTTTATTACTGACTATCCATATCAATCCTACAACACACGTATCTGGTTATTTTCTAATATCTGTCTTCCACCTACACATACTCGAATATTATGTCTTATTTCCATGACACTATTACAAGTTTCTTGAGGGAAGAAATGATAATCATCTTTTATGCACCACCTCCTCCCCATCATTGCGCCTCCACATTGCCATAGCACTAGCAATCATTTAGAAGCATTTAAATTGATTATAATGATGACTGTCTTATTTATTGCGGTATACACATAATGACCTGTTGAATTCATAGAAAAGGCACAGAACTGGCCTACTGTTAGTACTTGCTACATGAAGTATGATCTAAAGACCAACAGCACCAGCATCACGTGTAAACTTGTTAAAAATGTGCCATCCCGGACCAAGTAAATCAGAGTCCGCATTTTAACAAGATTCCCAGGTTATGCACAATGGTATTTGAGAGAAATTGGTCTAAACTCAGCATAGTAGGGGCTGGCACCAAGTTACGGAAGAAGTTAGTCAGAGGAAGGAAAGATGGCATGTGAGTTTCAACACGTAGACATGCTGAGACCCAACTTCACCCTTGCTTACACTCATGGCTCAAAGACAGAGCCCAGGCCCTTTGAATATATGGCAGGGCCAAGCTGGGAAGCAACTCTGGCTTTTGACCAGGAGCCCAGATACATAAATCCTTCTATAAACCGCCAGTAAGTTCATTTATTGAGAAGGCTTTGCTGATTGTATCCACCTGGTTGTTTTTCCAGACTTTATAAATATTCTAAACTCCTAAAGACCCGATTTATGTTCTCCATATTTACCCAGCCCTAGGAATTTCTGATATTTTTGTTCCTTCCATTCATTTCTCCTATAACATTAGGTTTCCCCCTAAGGATATAGTTACCGAAATACTTTTTTTTTTTTTTACATAATTGAAAGTCAAAGCTGAAAATGCAACTTCAACCCCAAATAGAAAGGGCCTGCAACTAAGAGAGCTACACTGAAAGCACTATTGTTTAAATGACCAGGTGTCAAAAAAAAAAAAAAAAAAAAAAGCTTCCTAAAGAAGAAACTGAAGAACTATCAGAAGACATAGGAACAGCCACACCCAAAAGATAAAGACCACATGGGGTAATGACTCTCCAGGCAGACCTTCTTTTTATTTTGGGGATGTTCTCAATGTTTCAATATATCTTTCTCTGGTTTTCCTAAAGGTAAGTGCATGAAGTATCACTACTTCAAAATAACACTGTGCTGGAAGAGCTCTCTGCACATCTTTTAATATTTTTAACAGCTTTACTGGTATATAATCTATACACCATATAAATATAAAGTTCACATTTCAGAGATGGAAGAGACTTCCATTCCACCCCCCACCTTTAAGTCATGCTTCACTAAACTCACCCAGAAATATAGTATAGCCATTTCTTAAAGCTCCAGGAATACAGAAGATTGTCATAATTCTCTGATAATATATCCTAATATCTCAGTTTTTATTAGTGCAAAGAACCTCTTGACTAAGTTGCCTCTATTAAAATTCAAACTATCCACATCTATAAAAGTTACGATTTTTAATGCTATATTTCAAAGATGGCTGATTGAAAAAAACATTGTAGATCCTTTTATAATACGCTTACTTTGCAGAAACTCCATTAGGAAGTGACTTTATTTACTGTATCCAAAGTGGAAATCACAAATTCTTACATACTACTATCTCCTGTGTTTTTCCAGAACTATTTTCCCACCAAATTGCAGCTTTTTAAGGGCTGCTGGAGCCTCCAGAGATCTGTTATTTTTCACCTCAGGATTGGTATGGGTATTAGGTCTTTTCTTTAAAAAAGAAAATCAGCAACTTACATGCTTTCACAGAACCTCGTCAGCGTGCTTGGCTTCTCCTGATTGCGTCTTTGGCGAAACCAGCGCTGAATGCTTCGAACGTCCCAGTCCAGTTGCTTGGAGAGGCCTTCCAATCTCTTTTCATCAGGATGCTATGAAACAAGGAACCAGAAAAATAATTTTCAATCCATTTTTATTTTCCCCATAAACAGATCTGCCCTTGTCTATATCCAAGGGGGGTTTGTCCCTATTGTTTACTATCTGCTGCTGAGATTCCTATATTTACTACTGAGGACTGAGGCCTTCCACTAGCAGCATGAACAAAAATAACCACTAGGACAAAAGAAGTTACTCATGAAACATTTAAAAACATGAATCTTGCTCTAATGCTTGCACTTCTCCTCATCAGCAATGTGCTTCCCGAAGGGCAACAAAGATTCAATGGAATATCCAACTAGCTGAGTCAGCTCCATCAGTCTTCAAAGGAAGGGAGTCCAGTGAAGGTAAATTTGCAAAGAAGTATCATTCAAATATCTCACTTTCTCAGAAAAAAAGAAAATGCTACACCCAATGATCACATATCAGAATAATGTTGTACCGACAAAAAGCATGGAAAAAGTCCCAAAATGCCTCACTTAAGCCTAAGGTGCCATTTCTACCAAACACGGTTTACCTTTCTTCCCCATTCTCATACCCTTTGCCCCCCATTCTTCACAAATTGCTCTTCTATTCTTTTTCTTGGTCATCCCTTTTTAACCGTATCCCACATCAGGTCTTTTACTAAGACTATGCATTACTTGAAAAAAGTAAACTTGGTGAAGTGGCAAGAGATGGCCCTGAAAAGACAGGCATTTGTTCAATTCCTCACTCCACTGACCTCTCTGAGCCTCAGTTTCCTCATCTGTAAAAAAAGATAGGTTGTTTACCAACCTAAATTATATTGCAGTGAGCACCAAATGTGAAACTGCATGTGAAACTCAGCAACGTTAATTTTCCTCTTTCCTATCTGATATGTTTGGTTGTGTCTCCATCCAAATCTCATCTTTAATTCCCATGTGTTTCAGGAGGGCCAGGGGGAGGTAACTGAATCACGGGGGCAGGCCTTTCCTGTGCTGATCTCGTGATAGTGAATAAGTCTCACAAGATATGACGGTTTTAAAAAGGCGGATTTCCCTGCACAAGCTCTCTTTTCTTGTCTGCCACCATGTGGAACATGCCTTTCACCTTCTGCCATGATTGTGAGGTCTTGTCAGTCTGAGGAACTGTAAGTCCAATAAATCTCCTTCTTGTAAATTGTCCAGTCTCAGGTATGTCTTTATCAGTAACGTGAAAATAAACTAACACACTATGTTCAATGTTAACATTAACAATAATTAACCCTTCTCTTCAATGTGCTAGAGAATGTCTAGCCAACAATCACATAAGGGTGTCCTACTACATAACAAAACTAAGCCACGTGAGCTCCATTTCTTTATTTATTATCTCTTTGCTTAATATTAACTATGTTTATTTAATCTTTCCTTGATTTGATATTAATGCTTTAATGTAAGAAATCAGGAAAAATAACCAAAAAAATGGGCAAGTAGAAGGCACACTGCCCAGCCTTGAAGTTATAAGGGTGAAATATATATATGTATATATATAAATACCTTTCTAAAAGTGGCTCAACCAGCTCAAGGGGTCAGTGCTATGGACTGAATACTTGTGCCCCCCAAAATTTGCATGTTGAAACCCACATCCCCATTGTGATGGTACTAGAAGGGGAGGCTTTGAGAGGTGATGAGATCATGAGGGTGGAGCTCTCAGATTAGAAGTTATTAGAAGAGACATGAGAGAGCTTGCCCATGCTTGCATGCTCTCTCTCTCAATCTCTGTTCCCTGTGGATACAAGAGAAGATGGTCATGTGCCAAACAGAACAAGGCCCTTTGCCAAGAACTCAACCACGTTTACATGCTGATCTCAGCCTTCCAGTCTCCAGAACTGTGAGAAATAAATATTTGTTGTTTAGGCCACCCAGTTGATGGTAATCTGTTATAGCAGTCAGAACTGACTAGAACAGACACATACCAACCAAACACAGTAAATGGTCTGAGGGTACAAAATGTGCTCATCTTGTGCCTATAAATGTTATTTGCCAACTTTCAGTTGAGCATGTACTTTGAAGTTTTTTGTTGTTTTTTTTTTTTGTAGTAATGACGCCATCTACACTCACCTTTGATGTCTCTCTTAATCAAATATACGAGGAGAAAAATCATTGCCTAACAATATACCCTGGCTACACCATCATCTTAACAAAATTCATTTTTAATTTTAGTTTATTTTCTAAGTGTATTAATAAAGAAAAAATTCATATGGGGCAAAAATTAAAGATTATTCAAAGTTTCACCTTCCAACTTTGTTCTGTGTCTTTCAATCCATATTCTCCCTTTCTTACTAGATAACCACAGTTTTATTATTAAATCAGTTTCTTTCCAATATTTATGCAAATATAAACAAACTTTAATATATATTATTATATCTCCCCTTGTCACACAAATAGTTGCATATTACAGATATTTTTCTGGGCTTTGAGTTTTTCACCTTACAATATATACTGAAATATTTCCTATTCACTATATACAGAACACCCTCATTCTTTTGTAGAACTGTAGAAATATACCATAATTTACTTATCCATTCTGCTATTAATGGATATTTAATGGCTTCTGAGCTTGTTCTATAAACAATGCTACAGTAAATAACCTTACCTGGGCCATTTTACACATGTTTCTCTCTGAGATAAGTTCCTGGAAGTCAAAGTTGTAGATCAAAGGAGTCTATGCATTTGTAATTAATTCTGACATTGAAAAGTTATTCTCTCTGATGATTTTACTAATTTATACTCTTACAAGCAAGACTGCCCATTTTCCAAAGCTTCTTCGATGAACTATAATATCAAACATTTCAATTTTTTTCAGTTTAATTCGTAACACAGAATCTCAGTTTCGATTTCCTTTTGAAGAGATAAGCATCTTTTCATGTGTTTAAAAAATCACCTATATTTCCATTTTTTAATCAACAGTATACTGATGTCTATTTCCTATTTTTTCATGATCCCTTGGTATTTTCCTTGTTGATTTGCAGGGTTTCTTCATTTGTTAGGGTGGTTAAACTTGTCTGTACCAGAAGCTGCATACTATTTTCCAGTATGTCATTTGCATTTTAGAATTTGCTTATGATGTTTTTTGCTTTTACTTCCAGAAATTTGATAAAAAGATATTTGAATTTATCAATTTTTTGTTATAGTTTCTAAATTTGGAGTCATAATTAGAAAAGCCTCCCTCATTCCCAATGTTCAAAAGATTTTCCCAGGTTTCCTTTTAATAAATTTAGGGTTTTGATTTTTATATTCAAATCTTTAGTACATTTGGAATACATACTGGTATTCAGTATGAGGAATGAATCTAACTTTTATTTATTTCCAGATGGCTACTCATATACCATTCATCCTTTCCCCCATCAAAAATCCAAATCTTTCTTCTGTTGGTCTGTTTAGTCATGTGCCAGTACCAGTACTATACAGTAAGTTTTCTCAGAAATCTTTATACTTTTTCTATATAAATTTTAAAATTAGCTTGTCTATTTTCAAAATAAACAAATGGTCACACAAGGAACCCTGTTAGTATTTTCACTAAGATCATACCACATTCTAAAATTAATATAGGGTGAATTAATGTCTTTATTCGATTTGTCTTTTGGGTCCTTCAAGACGCAAAATTTTCCTCATCCAGGTCTTGCACATACCTTGTTATGTTTATTCCTAGATATATTATTCTTTCAGGTTTCTACTGAGATTAAGGTACTTTCTTACATCTTTTTAAATTTTATTTTATTTTTTGAAATAGGGTCTAACTCTCTTGTCCATCACGGCTCACTGCAGCCAGGATCTCCCCATGCTCAGGTAATCCTCCCACCTTAAATTCCCAGGTAGCTGGAACTAGATATGCACTACAAAGCCTAATTTTTCATAGAGACAAGGTTTCACCATGTTGCCCAGGCTGGTCTCAAACTCCTGGGCTCAAACAATCTTCCTACCTCAGCCTCCTAAAGTGCTGGGATTAGCCAGCATGCCCAGCCTTTTAGATCTGTTAATGCTTATTGTTTGCGCAAACACACACACACACACGCACACGCACGCACACGCACACACATATATATGCTGTTAATATCTGGTTACTAACTTTGTACTAAAATTTTACATCATCTGTGGTAGCTTTTCATAAGACTCCCTTTATTTTTCAGGTATATAATAATATAATAACATATTACTGAAATGCAGCTTCCATAACCAAAATAAATTTTTAGTATCTTTTTTTACTGGTACCTAGATTATAGCAAGACTCAATAAATACTTCTTTAATGTATGAATAATTCTTCACAATAGCAATAGTTTTGCCACCTGCTTTCCAATTTTTATGACTTTATTTTCTTTCTCTTACTTGCTAGTTCAGTGTAAAATCTGGCACAATATAGAATAGTGCTTACAAAAGTCATTCTTACCTGTTCTGGACTTTAAAGGGAATACTTTTAATTTTCTTAAGGGTCCAGGTTTGGGACTATGATACAAATATATTTGTCATGTAACAAAAACCACCTGTCCCACTTAGATAATTTATTTTAATCAAAAATATGTCAGGTTTCAGCATCTATGGAGTGTGATGTATTTTTCTCATTAGATCTACTAATAAAAGAACATTAATAGATTTTTATATAAAATTATAAATAACTCTTTTAACGTGTTACTAGGTTCAGTTTGCTATTTTTTATTTAGAATTTCCTCATCAATATTAACAATAAAATTTGGTCCCTAGTCTTGATTTTGTTTTTTAATGAAATCTTTGTCAGGCATTGATGTTAATGTCTTATTGCTACATTAAAAGAGAACTGTGTGGCTTTCTTAATGTTCTATGCTTTGATATAGTTTAAGAGAATTATCTCCTGTTAAGAATATGTTAGGATTTTTTGTGAGATGGACATATTGATTTACTTGACCATTGTAATCATGTCACCAAATGTAAGTATACTGAAACATTGTACTGCATATCTTAAATATTTGCAAAAAACAAGGAGACAGTGCACATATAATTTTTAATGTTACAGGCATGAATTCAGGCTTTCACATCTTTAAAATGTTTATCACCTGAGCAAATAAATAAATATATAAATATATATATATATACACATATATATATATATATATATATATATGTATATATATATATATATATATATATATATATGCGCCTACATGTTCAATAAATGCTTTGGGGTTAATGAAAAACAAAATCCTTTGTGACAGCATCTGAGCCTGGTACTCTTTTGCAATTTAGTTCTTCTAATTTGATCTTTACACACATACACACACACAGAGAGAGAGGGAGAGAGAGAGAGAGAGAAAGAGAGAAAGAGACACAAACAGACATACAAAGACAAAGACAGACAGGGTAAATGATATTTTCCTAGAATAAATTTTTTATTCAAGTTTTTCTATTACATTTGCCCCACTCTCTTGATTTTCCTGTTTCTATGGTTATCGATCATAACGTTATTATTTGTGCTTTTTTTTCTTAGTTGGGTTAGCTGTCTTTCAGTAAAACAAAAATTAAATAAATAAATACAGGATTTGGGGATTCATTTTTTTAATTCTATAGTTCTGCTAACTCATTCATTTTAGTTTTATCTGTATTACTTTCTTCCTTCTGCTTATCTCCATTCATTTTGTTGTTCTTTTTCTAATGTTTAACCAAGTGGCTATTTTTTCATATCTGTATGAGTTTTCAATGAGCACTGCTACAACATAGTACATAAAAGTAGTGCTTTGTTTACCACTATTTTCCAAATATTCTGAAATTTCATTTTTACTGAAGAATTAATAATACAGTATTTATAAATTTTCAA
Organism: Saimiri boliviensis; assembly: GCF_048565385.1. NCBI lineage: Eukaryota > Metazoa > Chordata > Mammalia > Primates > Cebidae > Saimiri > Saimiri boliviensis. The sequence continues at coordinate 71,249,709 of NC_133453.1, forward strand.
GAGCAAGAGGCTTTCTGATTTTTGTTTTCTAATTTCTAGTATTATTAAATCATACCTAATGTTAAAAAATTTATTATAGTTTTTTTAACATAATACAGCATGAATTTTTGTAAGTATTTAATAGGTACTTGAAAGCACAGTCTCTACATTCAGAATATGGCATTATAAATGTACCCCCTTAGATCCTCCTAATTGTGCTCCTTAGAATTTCCATATTCCATTTTATATTTTCTCACTGATTCTGTCATGCCTCAGAGGTAAATTAGAATTTCTTTTGTGTTTCTATTTTTTCTACAATTCCTTTTTATGAATATATAGACACACTGATATTTTATGAATATACAGACATACATGGTTCATAACTATTTTATTTTCATCGTGAATTGCATTCTCTGTCAATAACAACCAATTCTTCCTTTTGTTTAATGCTTTTAGAAATCCTACTTTGTTATTTATATGTACCTGAATACCTTCACCCATGCTCTTATTTTCAGTATCTGTTACTACTTTGTCTTAAGGTGTCTCTCATATACTTTTTTTGTGACTGCATTGTCTTCGTACGGCAGCTGTAATAAAGTTCCCTAAACAACAGAAGTGTATAGTTTCATGGTTCTGGAGGCTGTTAAGTCCCAGATGAAAGTGTTGAAGGGTTTGCTCCTTCTGAAGGATGTGAGGGAAAAATCTGCACCAGGTCTCTCTCCTTGGCTTGTAGATGACTATCTTTTCCCTGTGTTTCTCCACAGCATCTTCCCTCCTGCCTATCTCTGTGTCCATTTTTCCCCTTTGTATAAGTACACAGGGCATACTGGATTAGGACCCACCGTAATAATCCCACTTTAACTAATTTACCTTTGTAAAGATCCTATCTCCAAATAAGGTTACATTCTGAGGTACTAGCGGTCAGGACTTCAACGTATATATTTTGGGGAGGAAAATAATTCGACCCATACCAGGAACCAAGGCCTGAATTATTTTTTATTAGATGAATTAAATTCACTTATGTGTATTGATATGGTTATACATTTGTGTATAGCTCTCTAATTATATTCTAATTTCCATTTTGATGATTTAAAAAACATTTTACTACATGGTTAATTTTTTTTTCCTTTGGAGAGTAATTTTTGTTCTGGTGGTTATCCATATGACACTTCTCCTCCTTTTTCATCGCTAATAATTCATATGAGCAATATTTAAAGTAGCCGTATTTCCCCTTCCTTCTCCTCCACCACACAGTAATATAATAGTCAATAATATTATCTTTCTTAGCATTTACTCTTGTACTATTAAATATGCATATACTCCTAATGATTTGCAAGCTTTAACTGATATGCTTTGACTCCCAACTCTTAGAGATCGTGCAATCAGTGAACTGATTCTGCCTCCTACCTTCTTACCCTTCTCCTCAGTTATTGCTGTATCATTTCTACACTATGGGAACCTAGAACATTAACGTTCTGTCTGTCACTATTCCTTAGATTTCTTTCTCTTTTAGTACTACAGTTTAAATATATTCAAAACTTAACAAACATTCCCAGTAATCTCTTGGTCAGCTAAAATTAATGATTTAATAGAGTCTCCTCAAGAAAGACTCATGGGATAATATCCCTAAATTTTTTCACATTCAAAGATGTCTAAAAACAATTTGGCTAGATATAAAATTCTTAGTTCACATTTTCCTTAGGAATATTGAAAATGTTACTATAGAAAAGCCTACAATCACATAACATTTTCCCTAAAAATAGAGATCTGATGTTTTGCCTGGCTGCTGAAAGAAGTATTTCTTTACTTATCATCCAGCAACTTTAATAATGTAAGTCTTACTGTTGAACTTTCTGGGTCCATTTTCACTATATTTTTTATTAACCTATTAAAATAAACCTCTGTTTATTTTAGGAAAAATCCTTGAATTATATCTCAAAAGTTGTTTTAATTGATTGTTTTATTTTGCTTTTCCTTAAGGGATTCCTATTACAGAGATGCTGAATCTGCTTCGCCTATATATCAACTTTTTAGCTCTTTTTGGTTTGTTTCATTTAATTCAGTTTTACTCTTTCTATCTTCCATATTCTTTGCTGAGTTTTCTGCAGTCACTAGTGTTTCCTGCCTCCTTCCCAGATTTTGTCTTTTTTTCTGTGATGGATTTGGTACTTTTTTCTGAACGCTACCAGCTCACATTCCACCTCCTCTTGTTGATCTACTATTTCTTTCATTTTTATATTTCTTCTTTGTGATCTACACCTTCACAGAGTTACTGCTTCATTTTTAAAAATTTATGGGAAAATATTTAACCACAATTTTCATTGGGCTCTTTAGCCTCATTATTCTAGTGAAAATTTTGTTAACAGGAGATGCTGCACTTTCTATTTATTGTCTTTGATGTTGCGTGAGTTGCTTCTTTATTAATCATCTTTGGATTAGTTGGATTTTCTTGACCTGCTACTTCCAGTACAGTAAGCAGGAAGGATGCTTTTCCAGTCTGGCTATCACAGAGGGAGATGGCCTCCTGAAAATATAACTTCCATGTGGCTTTATGTGTCCCTCCTCCACTCCTGCCAGCCTGGCTCACCTGTTCCTGCACCTATTGTTGCAAACAGTGGGTGGTGCTTTTGTCTCCCCAACTCTTGAGAAGTGCCTTTGTGCTGGCTTTCCTGACATCCATCCCCACAGGGACCTTCGGAAACACGTCATGCTTTTCACTTCCTCCTACTTGGTTTCTGCTCAATCTAGTTAGCCTTTATACATATTTTTAAATCTAGAGATATGCATCTCCTAATTTGCCAAATACAGTAAAACATTTGTGAGATTTACTTTCATTTTTTTTCTGTGTGTGCGTGTGTGTGTGTACACACACACACACACACACACACACACACAATGTGTGTGTGGGAGAGGGTTCTTATTGTTCTTTTCTTATCATCCTCCCTTTTTTTTTTTTGAAAGATTTCCAGGGAAAGAAATGAATAATGGTGACGCACACAAGCATTTATATACTAGAAACATCTAAGTTACTTTTATAATAACATTAATCTTAACCAGCACTGGGAAGAAAAGAAGAAAAGTATAAAATAAAATGAAAGGAAATAGGTTATTGAAGAGAATTAGGAAAAACAAATTATAGCAAATCTGCCTATCACTATAAAATTTAGTCTAACATACCAAAAGTAAATTTTATTATTTCCCTGGATCATAAAACTGGCCTTATATCTCACATATATTTTCACTCCCATGACTTAAGCAGTGATTTGATTAGAAAAGTGAGGTAGTTGGTATCATAGAAACATGTACAAATAATACGGTAGGAGAATCTCCAAAAGTTAAAAGTATATTTACCCAGATAGTTCTGAATATAACCAGTTAAGAAACAACATAACTAGTTAAGAAACATCAGGTCAGAAATATTCACTAAAGCGTAATAATCATTCTGTTGATTTGAATGGATCTGACAGTCTATGATTGTAGATGTTTTGATTCCATTCTAATACTAATGATTAGAATCTCTAGAAACATGATGCAACACTCTTCATTTTAACTCCTCAGGTGATCCTAAATGCAAATCAAAATATGGGAGCCAGTGGGACAAAAGATGCCATATCATTTACAGAATTATTTACATGATTATTTTATTTAACCGTCATGAATGCCTGTGAGATGATTATTCAAAGATTTTTACAAGTGAGTTATCTGCAGCGTGGGGAGGTTAAGAAACTCACCCAAGGCCACAATGACAGGACGAAGCAGAACCAAGGTTTCAACACAAATATCCAGGTGTGACTGGCTCAAACACAAAGGCTTCTACTTACTTTAATAGGAGCAGTTTCTATAAAATGTTTATAATACTTTAGATTTAGGGGATGGGGCAGGAGAGAGAGACAGGCAACAGGCAGATGGGTGTTATTTCAAAAGGAAAGACTGCTAGAGAATATATATGGGCTTAAATGTATCTGCTATTAATAATTTCACAAAGGAGAACCAGACTGTCAAGGCATGTGACCTGTGGGCCACATGGGAACTCTCATTAAGGGTCCACATTTGGGATTGGAAGCCCTGCAGTCACCATCTTGCGATTCCGAATTGTTTTATTATGGAATCTGTGCTTTGTAAATGAAGCCCAATAGGGCATAGGAGAATGTGGCAGGAGCTTGGATTCTGGGCTCATACACAGTCCCACCACTTCCACCAGATGTGTGTGTGGTTGCCCAGTTCTCCATCCCCTGGCTTGTAGCACCCACCACCCTTCCTGTCTCCCTACCTCCTAGTGACTGCTGCTGCCTTCAGCCCCCAGTAGAGGGTCAAGTGCAAGTACTGAGAGTCGAGGTCAAGTTTCAGAGAGGCTGGAGGCAGCTACTCCAGTGCATGTGGTGGGCAACTCAGTAGGGTTGAGCCTCTAGCATGTCCCTGGATCTGGACATAGAGGTTGCAATGCACTTGGAGGTCACTCATCACCCAAGTGTTGGGGCAGTGGGCCTGGAGAAAGGGCTGACTCTATTTCTCTGCTCTCCTGGCCAAGATATAGTGTATCAGCCAGTGGCCAGAGAAAAGGGAAACCTGGCAGCTGGTGGAAGAGGGTGGGGCCCCAGGTACCTGTGTGGGTCTGTACTTTCCTCAAGAGGTCTCCCCATGCCATTAGGGAACATGACATTCCAGGGCAAACAAACAAACAAAAAACACCTTGGCCAAGCATGGTGGCTCACAAATATAATCCCAATACTTTGGGAGGCTAAGGCAGGAGGATTGCTTGAAGCCAGGAGTTCAAGACCAGTCTGGGCAACATAGTGAGACCCTGTCTCTAATTAGCCAGGTGTGGTGGCACACACCTGTAGTCCCAGCTACTTGAGAAGCTGAAGCAAGAGGATCATTTGAGCCCAGGAGTTTGAGGCTGCAGTGTGTCAAGGTTATGCCACAGGACTCCAGCTTGGGCAACAGAGTAAGATCTTGTCTCAAAAACAAAAACACCTTGACAAGTAGAGAGAGACTAAGGGAGGAAGGAAAAAGCTTTCTATTTTTGTACTTTTTAATAGCACATTTTTTTGTGCTTTTTGAACAAGGGATCCCACACTTTCATTCTGTACTGGGCCCCACACTATGTAGCCAGTCGTATGTAGAGATTTTAAGGGTTCATCTCTCACACTTGAAGGATTATAATCATGTCCTTCTACAAAAAGGCAGCTGAAACTGGGGTAAGGCCAGGACAGTGAATGATCATTCACACACATATACACACACTCTCTTCGTTTGGGCTCTCCAAGTCCTGCCCCTCCTATTCCAGTTAACTGACTGGTATGTTCATGTTATAACTAAGACTGAAGAACTACAAAGAATACAAGGAAAACCAGTTCCAACTTTTGCTGCATTTATATTTTAAACACGAGGCTTCCACTTTAATCATGTAAGAACCTCCAAAGGAATCACCTTGGAAACTAAAAGAATATGATCATCCAAATTAGCTAGAAGCAAGTATTCTTTAGAGCAATCAACCTGGCTGCAAAATCTTTTTACTACCTTTATGGAGGGAATTTCTCTAGTAACTATAATAAACATAAGGCAAGGGGAATGAAATGTCCACTGCAGGATTTTTAAGTGGAGCCATCAAATCTAGTGGGGGAAAAACCCTTATTTTATTATTCATTTAGAATACTGCATGTTTAATGTACTTAGAGTAGTTTACAAAGAGACTCCAAATATGTTATAATCACATTTACAAATGAACCTGAGAAGTCTCTACGCATCTGCTTTTTTGAGAGGGAAAAAGTTGTTCACTTCAGTAATTTGATACACTAAATGAAAATACAAGCTTTTTTTTTTTTTTTAAGTATTTTCTTCTTTTAAATACCATAAGATATGTGTCCCTTCAGACAGGAACTTGGCAACCTGAAATTATCTCATAAAAACCACCAGAAGAGCTTTTTCTAAAATTCCATTCATTCTTCTCTTCTTCCTAGCAGAGACAGAAAAAAATGCCTGGTACTTTCTTAAGTTTTTGAAGGAAGGAAACATTTTCAAAAGGACAGAGGGAAAATCTTTAGAGAATTTTGAAAGAAATGAAGACCATAAAATAGACAAAAGTGTTTGGATATCTGAATTAATAGTTGTAACATGAGAAAGATAGTACAAAAGGCTAGAAACACAAATACCAAGAAAAGAAATAGAATTTGCTTAATTCTGTCAAATCATGTCTTGGATACCTGGGTAATTCTCCCAGAAAAAAAATGACAGAGAAAAAATTAACCATTTAATTTATGAGCACACAATACTTCTCATAGAATGTTGTATTTCTCCTGATCTTTTCGGTAAGATATATAAAGAGTCTATAATTTGCTTTATTTCCCTGTGGCCTTCAACTGCGGGTTTCTGACTTCCAGCTTTCTTTGATCTGAAGAAGATATGAACTTGGGGTCGGGGTGGAGGCAGGGGGACATGGCCTTTTCTCCCCACTTCTCTCCCTCTCCCTTCTTCCCACTCCTAGTTTGGGCTTCGACTCCCACCAGATTGATATCTCCTCCCTTTTATTCTCCACAGTGAACCTATCTCTTCACTTAAGACTCTCCTGACCCTCCATCTTCATACCTTTACGGTACAATCTTTTATCTTGCAATTACACCTTCTTGTTGTTTCTGTTTACATTTGTCTACTTATCACAGCTCCTAGAATATGTGGACAATGCTTTAAGCCAAGAGGTCCTTTTTTTCACATACACATAAATCATGTTCTTCAGCTGTACCCAGTCACCTCCACAAAGTTCCTCCAGCCCTCATGCTTCAAGTCACATTTTGCTTTAGGTCACATGAGATTAAAAGAGGCACAGAATTAGACTAATCATTATTTAATCAAGACTGTTCTTAGGCAAGCTACTAAAAATCAACTTGAGCATAATAAGCGCTAGGTCTAAGACAAGCCCATCTTCATTCCGCTTCTGCTACGCTTGCATTCCTTCTGACGACATGTTCTCCAGCATGAGGCGAGGCAAAAGTTGATTCTCCAAACCCAGAAGGGTAGAAACTGAATGACAGCAGGCTGAGAATGGTGACCAGGGACAATCCATACCCCAGGAAAGGACGGTCATACCTTTGTAATTGCAGTGAAGACCTTTTCCAGAATGGCGTTGGGTGGGGCAATTTGTGGTCCATTGGCCTGAATGTTGAGGGCTATGGCACACGGTTTGGCTATAAACCTAAAAATTACAAAAAGAAAAAAGTAGAAGGTCAGAAGTTATTCTTTCTATGTGACTCTTAATGCCACCAGTTACACGTTACTCAATTATCCCAATAAAGTGTGCGTAGGATTTTATGGATGTACATTGCCAACACTCCCATCCGTAACTGTAAGGCAGACTTAACCGATTTTCTCTCCGTTAACCCCCAGCAGTAACATTAAAAAAGAAATCCCTTTAAAACATTTAAACCCTCCAATTCTCAAGTTCTGATGAGACAAAGCTAGAAAGACTATCAGATGAAAATATAAGTGTATAAAATAGAAATAAAACTATTAGGCCGGTCACAGTGGCGCATGCCTGTAATCCCAGCACTTTGGGAGGCAGAGGCAGGCAGATCACAAGATCAAGAGATCAAGACCACCCTGGCCAACATGGTGAAAATCCATCTCTACTAAAAATACAAAAATTAGCTGGGCATGGTGGTGCACGCCTATAGTCCCAGCTACTCGGGACGCTGAGGCAGGAGAATTGCTTGAACCTGGGAAGCAGAGGTGGCAGTGAGCCGAGATTGTGCCACTGTACTCCAGCCAGGCAACAGACCAAGACCCCATCTCAAAAAAAGAAAGAAAGAAAGAAAACGATTTCAAAATGATATAACTTATACTCTTCTTACAGAGCAATAGTCATGTTATATTTCTACTGTGAGAAAACATTTACTAAGCATCTAATTATACATGCAGACAGACCACTTTGATCACCCCTATTCATAAACTTGGCAATTTTTGTCTCTGTAATAAAAGTGTGCTAAATTCAGCCCCAATCCCTATGGCTTCTTAAAATTATCGGCTTTCTGGTTATTTGCTTTTTGCTCATAAAATGTAATGACGGATGTCAAAGGGCATGATGTCCCAGACAAGATGAAAAGTTGCTGAGCATTAACAAGACTGTCTGCATCTTAAGCCAATGTCTATGTCAAGAGGAATGAGAAGACTGAGGCTTCTTTATGGTCACATTTGTTATGTGAATGAGGTGCTGAAGGGGAGCGGGTGAAGTGCATGGAGCACCAAAGTTGTGAGGACATTGCTAATAAAACTGTGTAGAATGAGGTCAGGAGTTCAAGACCAGCCTGGCCAACATGGTGAAACCCCGTCTCTACTAAATTTACAAATATTAGCTGGGCATGGTGGCATGTGCCTGTAATCCCAGCTACTCAGGAGGCTGAGGCAGGAGAATTCCTTGAACCAGGACCCGAGAGGCAAAGGTTGAAGTGAACCGACACTCTGCCACTGCAGTCTGGGTAACAAAGTGAGACTCTGTCTCAAAAAAATTAATTAATTACTTTAGAAACTGTGTAAAAAACATTTAAAAGTTGTTTTAGACTGAATGCTCAAGAAATGAAGTCCTATAAATATTCATTTTCAGTAGTAACATTTAATATTTTCTACTAACACAGAACAATTTAATATCATGTGAAAGTATTACCCAAATTAATCCACTATTGGTCAAAGGCAACAATTGATAAATATGCAAAACAGATCATGAATAACTCTTAGATGAAACTTCTTAATAATAGTTGATGAGATTAAAGAACAGTAGAGAAAGGTTTCTGTTTTTAAAGTAGTACCAGTGAAACTTACATACACAGTATCACATAATTTCCTACTGGATCCTATTTCAAGTAAAAGTGAAGAAATTTATTTAAACAGGGAAATGGAACACTGTACAAATGCAAGCCTAAACCAGGAAAGACAGACATAGAAAAAGCACTGTAATACCTGGTACACTGGGCTCTCTAGGACAAAGCTGGGAAAAAAGAAGAATCACCCTTTCCCGATATACAAATCCTTTAGAAACTGGAGATTTCCCCAAATTGCTATAGTCTCAATTCCGTTTAATGTAAAATTTTCTGAGTTGCATTACCTACGTCCCTACCTTCTTGACAGTAAGTATGACCTTTTCCTATGGACTCTGGCCCTTCTCTATGGTGAAAGAAGGAATTTAGTAAGCAATGACCACAGGACAGAGTCTAGAACTTGTTTCCTTGATAAGGTTTCCTGCTTTGTGGTTACTTGGCCCCTCATCATAAGGTACAGTGAGGGGTGTGAAAAGACATGCAGTCCAGCAAAGGCGAATAGTAAGGTAAGACCGCCAAACGCATTTGATGTGAAGGCCACAACTGTTCCAATGGTTTCCTTCTAGTCTTCCCAGTTGGACTCTTCCCCCACCCTCCCTCATCCTCCCCTTCCCACACCTCTGACGTGCAGTGTTCAAATTCCCTTCGGACTTTGCCATCATTGTTCTTGGAACAGCCTGCTGTTCCAGTACAGTCTCCTTTCTTCATCTAAATAGCACAGAGTCTCAGTGCAGATGCTGATCATTTCCTCTTTGTATGCCCTGTGATAATGCCTGTGCATACATGGGAGGGGGTCAAGACATTTAATCAACTGGTCATCTTCGGTAAATATGTTTTGCTGTTGCTACCATGGTATTGAGTGTTGCTGACAAGTTAACAGATATTCTGTGTGCCCTGTAACAATGCATGGGCAGGCAGTAGGGGAATCAGGAAATTTACTCAACACAATCTCTTCAATAGAAGCTTCCTCATCTCTGCTATTAACCCCCCCCAAAAAAATACCAAAAATTTTTCGTAGTATTTGTTATACATGTTATATACATCTCTCCTTCTCTTTTTAAGCTTCAAACCACTTTTAAAGCTCTGTTTTCTTTAAATCCCAAGAATGAATGCAACAGCATACTACTTAATCACCAATATATCAAATTTCAATAATCAAAACTATCAAACAAATATGATGCTCTGTTAACATATTTTTAAAGCAATGTTTAAAGGAAGGGTGGTAATTATTTCTGCTGCTATGTGGCTATGGAGACCTTGCAATAGGAATTAATCTCTATGCCTCAATCTCCTTATATGTGAAAAAATTATTATAATTATTTAAGTCCATGTATGTGTTTCTACAAATGATGTATGTGTTAAAAATCATATCATAGAGTCTCTTTGCCTAAAACATTTGACAGGAGCCATGAGTAAGGTTTCCTAACACAGCATTTACAAACCATGCCTTTCCTGGGCCCAGCGGTTCACCAGCTTCAGCTACACTGAACCAAGTCATGTGTATTTAAGTTCCAAACATATTATATCTCTTATTTCTAAGCAGATAAAAGAGACCAGAAGTCAGGATAGGCACTGAAAAAAACTAGGAACATCCGGTTGAGTAACCACTTGCCCCAGTTTGCCCTCCGTCCGAGTGCTCCCAGCACCATGTGTGCTGACAAAAGTGTCCCTGTGCGGTATTTTGCCATAGTTAAAAGGAAAAGCAGAGGATCCCATGTGAACATTAAATTGTGATGACTCTCATCCTCAAACCCCAGGCCTGGTGCAGGTCCACAGTGAGTCCACACCAGCAGTGTGATCGGGGTCTGAGTTCATCCACACCTGGCCTTCTCTCAGGGCCCAAACCTTTCCAGCTCTCCTAGCCAACCCAATGGCTCTCAGGGTGTTGTGGCCATATTTCCCACAGGAGAGTTGGTATAACATGTGCATCCCTCTCCTGTGTGTGGCACCCTCAAGAGAGCAGGACCGGACCTTAGTGACGTCCACATCTCAAGAGCCCTGTGCACGATCTCATTTAATCCTCCCTCAACCAGATGAAGTGGGATTACCAACATCTCCACTTTGCAGAAAGGACCAGAGACATCAGTAGCCTCCACTTCCAGGGAAATGGAATCAGAAGACAGCATATTTCTTTCCCAGGAGGGTTAATGTTACAATCAGCTCCCCTATCTGATTCACTGGAAAGGCTAAGCCCCAAAATCTAAGGATATAGAGACAGACAGACAGTGAGAGAGAAAGAAGAATAACAGACACATTTAATAGAATTTAACTCAATTTAAAAATTGAAGTCCCTTCAAGTTTAAATGATCCACGGTAGGCATGTGCCTACATCATCATTCTTTGAACGATGTCATAGGATGTTTTTATTTATATGCCTGGCGCACTGTGGGCACTCAATGAGTATTTGATGGATGAACAAATGAATAAAACAATCAAGTAAAATACAATGGTAGGTGCCCTTACTATCTTTCCAAAGGGGCTGTGCATTTTAATTCCCTTGAATATCCACATCTACTCAGGATCATTTGGGACCCACAAGGTAGAAGGCTGACCACTCCAACTCAAGTAGCCACATCTTTAATATTCATTGTCCCTAGGATGTCAAAGCTGCCTCAAAGAGCACTTGTGTCGCTCCAACAACCCCTCCCTAGGTATGCTCTTTCCAACATATCCCATACTGAGAGTTAAACACTTAATTTTCAGGATTTTTAAAAAATTGCATAAAATAGGCAGAAGAAGTGAATCCCAAATGAAAGAGGAAAAGAGAAGAGCAAATAATTCTTACCAAATAGGTATTACTGAGTATATGAAAATATAGAGATTTTATTTGTGTTTATTCTCCAAAAAAATGTGTGAATCACATTTTTTTTTCAGAGAGCATATTTAGATACCAAATAAGATCCATGACACAGCTATTACAATTTTATCATTGACTATCATGGTCCATTAGACCATGTAAAAAGCTGGGCTTTTTTTTTTTTTTTTTAACACTGGTTTTAACAACAGAAATAAGTTCACAAAAGCTGTCTTTCATAACATTTTGAGAGAAAGAGATAGAGATAGAGAAGCAGATTGATGGGGGATGGGGGTAACACATCAACAAATGTAATAGTTTAAAGGAAATATGTGCTTTCAAGCTTTGATGGTTACTTCTACAAGGAAATGCTCACCTAATTACTTTTTTTAATCAAAGGCGGCAACACCAGCTTCAAAAGATCAAACATCTATAAAGTCCTTTCATGTACTACATTTCCAAGTAAATATAATAAGGATGTAAACTTTGGAAAATACTAATCTCAGTTAAAAAGCAGAGAAAATATCTAAGACATTGCTACTCTTCAATTCTATTTAGCAACATGTATTTGTATTTTTAGCATGAGGTAAACACCTGTGCACAAAGTACTGAAGAAAGCACTGGGCAGTGGTGTGGTGAGAGATATAGTCAAAACGTAAAACGGACCACGCACAGTGGCTCATGCCTGTAATCCCAGCACAGTGGGAGGCTGAGGTGGACAGATCACATGAAGCCAGGAGTTCAAGATCAGCCTGGCCAATATGGTGAAACCCTGTCTCTAGTAGAAATACAAAAACTGGTTGGGCATGGTGGTGCATGTTTGTAATCCCAGGTACTCTGGAGGCTGAGGCAGGAGAATCACTTGAACCCAGGAGGCAGAGGCTGCAGTGAGCCAAGACTGTACCCCTGTACTCCCAGACTTGGCAACAACAGGACTCCACCAAACAACAACAGCAACAACAACAACAACAACAAAACCTCCTCCCCCCAGGAAAAAAAAAAAAAAAAAAAAAAAACAATAAATGAACCTTGCACTCAATGAAGTTTACAATCTGGAAAAGGAGGTTATATATATATAAAAAAAATTACAGGGTATATGTCACTGTTCTAATTACTTTAAAATATTCAATCATCTCCAATGGGTAGCATGGCCAGAGACTTTCAGTTCTTTCAAACTGTATGTAGCACTTCCTGTACTTTCCAGAAATAGTTGGGACACTGATAGTAGCTACACAAACCTACACATGTGAGCAAATTGTGCAGAATTAAATCTCACGCATACATAAATGAGTACAAGTATTAATAAAACTGGGGAAATCTGATTAAGATCAGTAGATTTTATCAATATCAAAAGCCTGGTTCTGATACCATACTAGGGATTTATAAAATGTTACCATTGCAAGTAACTGGCTAAAGAGTACATGAGCTCTCACTATATTACTTCTTAGAACTGCATCTGAGGCTGAGCGTGGTGGCTCAAGCCTGTAATTCCAGCATTTTGGGAGGCTGAGGTGGGTGATCACAAGGTCAGGAGATCGAGACCATCCTGGCTAACATGGTGAAACCCCTTCTCTACTAAAAATACAAAAAGTTAGCCAGGAGTGGTGGCACACACCTGTAGTCCCAGCTACTTAGGAGGCTGAGGCAGGAGAATCGCTTGAACCAGCAGGCAGAGACCGCAGTGAGCCGAGATCACACCACTGCACTCTAGCCTGGGCAACAGAGCAAGACTCTATCTCAAAAAAAAAAAAAAAAAAAAAAAAAACAAGAAACAAAAAACTGCACTTGAATCTACAACTATCTCAAGAAGGATTTCAATTAAAAATAATTGAAAGGGACGTTCTCTTTTTGTTGTGGAGGAATAAGCTAATGGATTTTTCATCTTGAAAAACTCTGCACAGCATATGAACACAACTCTCTCCTCACCCAAAATAAAACGAACACACAAATACTACCTGAGGGCTCTGGAGACTGAAAAAAAGGAAATTGACTTTGGGGAAGTATCAAAGTTGGAGCAAGCAACCAGCAAAGAATGACCTCCCTGTCTGTTCATTTATATATTTATTCTGCAGTTCTACCCTGAGATCAGACACACTCACAGCAGCAAGCAAAATTTTCACAGAAAAACACATCCTCTTTCTAGCTGCAGGAACTAGGGGGGAAAGCCTGGGAAAACCAGAGAGTGGCTAGAGAATTATAGAAGAGAAAATGCCAAAGAAGCAAACCCTAATTCTGTCTATAAACCAAGCATGATTCTAGCTGTCTTCTGAACCATGAATGTACAAGGTAAAGTGAATGCAGACAGGAGCTGAGGTTTAAAGAATTTACCTGAGACTAAAGCCTCAGATGCAGTTCTAAGATGCATGTCCACTGTGGGCATGACAGGCTACAATTTGAGTCTAAGTAAACTGCCTATCAACAAAAATCAAAATTTTTTTTGAGAAAAAAGTAAAAAAAAATCCACAATCTCTGCTAAATAACTTCCACCATGCCCAGAATACACAATCTAATAGGTTGATGAAGAGCAAATAAAATACTACCCACTCTAAGGGGAAAAGATGTGCAAAGGAAAAATTCAATGAACCTGAACCTTGCAATCTGAAAAACAAAAGAGAAAGAAAAAAATGGAGAAATAAACAGACTTTGAGGACCTGTAGAACAATTTTTCAAAGTCTAACATGTGGGTAAAGTCACAGGGAAAAAGAAGACAAACTAGGGAGAACAACATAGAAGAAATAATAGTCTACAACTTCCAAAATCTGCTAAAAGACATAAACGCACTATTATAGTTTGGGTGTTCTGTCTATTTGGGTGTTCTGACATAAACATGACATATACATACTATCATAGGTTTGGTGGGGACCAAACCTCATGTTGAAATCTGATCACCAACATGAAAGGTGGGGCCTACTGGAAGGTATCTGGGTCATGGGAGCAGATCCCTCATAAATGGACTGATGCTGTCCCTCAGGGGTGGGTGAGCTCTAGCTGTATTAGTTTCCAGAAGAGCTGACTTATTAAAAAGAGCCTGGCACCTCCCCCTGCCTCTCTTGCTTCCTCTTTTGCCATGTGATCTATGCACATGCTGGCTCCCCTTCACCTTCCATCACGAGTGGAAGCAGCCTGCCTGAGGCCCCCGCCAGATACCGATGCCTAATCTTGAACTTTTTAGTGATCAGAATCATGAGCTAAGTAAACATTTTCTTTATAAATTGCCCCACCCTGTCAGATATTCCTTTAGAGCAACACAAAACAGGCTAAGACATACAGATTCAAGGAGCTCAAGAATCCTACGGAGAGGTAAATTGGAAAAGAAGAAAACCTACACAAAATACAGTCAAACAGATGAAAACCAAAGATAAAAAGAAAATATTGGAATTCACCAGACAAAAATGGCTCACTGTATACAGAGAAGAATAATTATGAACTACAGTGCTATTCTCATCAGAAATTATGAAGGCACAATGACAGTGCAATAACATCTTTTAAGTACAGTTATGTATCACATAACAATAGGGATACATTCTGAGAAATAGATCATTAGGTGGTTTTGCCTTTGTGTGAGTATCATAATGTCCTTAACGTAAACATTACACAAATGTCCTTAAATCCAATTATGAGAAATAACCCCAAACCGTGCTAGAAAGAAACCTATGTATAAGTCAAAATTCAATAAAGGAGAAGTGGGGAGAGGTAACTGAGTCAATGCATTACTTAACTACTAACACTTCCTTGGATCCCAATATTCGTCAGGAATAGTGTTGTTATGGCTAGCATCAGAGTGTTATCAATTTAAAACTGACCAGAACCATATAGACTCGATTTTGAAAACTAATATGCAGGTGCATGTTTAAACATACACATGTGCACGTGCCTGACTGAGCAGGCACATGTGCATGACTATTGTGAAATCCCAAGACAAAACTGCTTCAAGAAAACAAATATTTAGTGGAATGAAGGCCAGGATGGAGAAAGGGGACTGCTATTTACTGACAGACACAATGTGCTAAAAGCTTTGTAATGTTTAATTCCTTTTTTTTAGATCAACAATAACTTTTTGAATTAAATATTTATTTTATTTTACAGAAACATAAACTAGAACCCAAAGAAGTTAATGAGGCTGTCCAATGTCTTAAAGTTAGTTAAATAGCTTAGACAAAATTTAGACCCAATCAATCATAACATAATCTATTAATAAAAACAATATTTTCCACTCTCCCTAAAATAAGAAAAATAAATTAACGAGGCATTATTAAATTATTTGTGATATGGTCATACACTCTGCTCAGTTATCTCACTTTTAGGTATTTATCTAAGAAAATCTGTCAAAGAAAAAAAAGCCACAGATGTAAAGATTTTCACACACAATTATCTACAAAGGGCAAATGGTAAATAGCTTAATGAGTCACTAAAAAATGACTCAGTGAGCATCTATTATGTATCAGCCCTGCATTAAGTGTTGGGGATGCTGCAGTGAACAAAATCCCATGTTTTATGGAGCTTATATTCTAGCAGAGGGAGATTAAAAATAAACCAAGCAGTGTATGCTATGCCAGATGGTGAGAAGTGCTAGAGAGAAAAATAAAGCCTGCTGTGAAGGACAGGCTACCTAGATGGGGCTGTCATTTAAAACAGATTGGCCAGGGAAGGCCCCAGTGAGAAAGCACACAGAATCCTGAAGGGGGTAAGGAAAGAAACTAGAATGTTAAGTGGGAGAAGGACATTCTGGAAGGAACAGCAGCTAAGGATGAAGGCTCTGAAAAGGGGCCTGATTGAGATGCTATATCAAGAAGGCTAGAGAGGCTAGTGTAGAGTTTGTAAGCACAGGAGGAATGAAGTGAGGTCAGAGAGCAGCCCAAAGGTACACCACAGTGCCCTCTAGGCCAGTTTAAGGACTTTGTTTTTTTACACTGAGTGAGGTAGGAGGCCTCTTCCAGACCATGAGAAGAAAACCTAAATGATTTCTTCTGTCCTAAGAGGATCCCCAGCAACTCCACTGAGAGCAGACAGAAGGAGAACAAGGATGGGGACAGCAAGGCCAACTGGGAGGCTGCTGCAATTCTCCCGGCCAGAGGTGATGGATGGCAGCAAAAGAGGCAGTGAGATGTGATCAGATCCTGGAACTATCCTGAAGACTGGGCTCACAGGATGCACTGACAGACTGAACATGGATGGGATGAGGCCAGAGAGGAGTGATAGGTAACAGTAAGGTTTCGTCCTGGCGTGGGGGTTGAGATGAGGTTCATGACTTCAGTGTGAGGCCTGGCAAGTCTTAGGTTATGCTTATTAGGCTATTAGGCTTATAGATGGAGATGTCCAGTAGGCAGTTGGTTACGGTCGTATGAAGTTTAGGCTTAGGCAAGGGATACAAATTTGGTGTCCTCAACATGCAGATGACATATAAAGCCATAAGAACAAGGAAATCACCTGGGAAGTGAGTATAAATAAATAAGGGAGGAGATTCAAGAAATAAACCCTAGGGTGACTCCAATGTTTAATGTTTGAGTACAAAGAAACCTCTGAAATATTATATAGCTACTAAAAAGGATATTTATGTAAAATATGCAAAACATGAAACTCTATAATACATTTTTCTTTAAAAGCAGGCTATTTTATAAAAACTATAAAGTATGTAGGAGAATGAAATCTGGAAAAAAACACTTGCTATATCAGAGGCAAACAGCATTCTATTTCTTTTGTGTTTCCTTTGTTGTTGAGTGACAATAAAACTTGGGTGGAAAAAGGTGGCACAGCTTATAAAAGTATAATTAATTTTGTGGCAAAAGAGAGCTACGGACAAAGCAAAGGCATTTACAAATAACACAATAGTCCATGTTCTCTCCAAGAACTCAAGAAATGTTTATTGCCCACCAAAATCCTACTATATTCATTTTTGTAATTTTTGTGAATTTAAAAGCGGTGTATATTATATCAAGTGTAGAAGTAACAAAAAGCACTTGTAATAATACTAAAAATCACAAGGAATGCCGTCATTCAAGGAGAACCATTATTAACATTTTAACGTTTTTCTGCTATCCTTTCCCCACACTCTACCAGATGTTTCTTTATACTTTGCTTACCATGTTTTTATTAAACAAAATTGCATCATACTCCATGGATTTATGATTTGCTTTACTTTCCTGCTGTGCATATTTCCCTTAGAAAATTACATATCCTTCTACAGCATGGTATTTAACGGTTACAAAGACTTACACTGTTGTCCTTTTCTGTTTGCTTTATAAATTTTGTTGTGTATGTACAGGATACATGCAGATAGTACTATGGCTACTATAGTGAAACAGATTAACATATCATTTGACAGTCACTTTTGTGTGTGTGACAAGAGCAGCTAGAATCTACCTATTTAAAATCAATAGATTTATTTTATTTTAAAAATCTCCAGTACAATACCATGTTGTTAACTACACTCCTCACATACATTAGGTCTCTAGGTGTGTTCATTCTATATGGTTGTTCTTATTTTTGATGCCAGGAATATTCTCTAAGAAAACAGCCAATGGGGCCCTTTCTGACAGTACAGAACTCTGATCAAAGTCCCACCACATTGTTATGGTATCAAAGATACAAGCAAAAGTGAATCTGAAGAATTAAATTATTTAGGTTGACCACTAAACATTCTGTCATCATAGGATAACTATCCATTCTTCCATCTGCATTATCTCTGCCACTTGAATTTAGGATCACTTTTGCTAGCTAACATTTCCAAAGCTTCAAGCAATCAGCTGTAAAGTTTTGAAGATGAAAATTTCCAGACTCTTCTACATCCTACATTTTCACATCGTTAAAGAATTTTTACAATCAATAGAAAATGAGCAAAAGATGTTAAATAGGCAATTTACAAAAGAGCAAATGGAAATATCAATAAACATACAAGAAGATATTCAGTCACACCATTTCATGCGCATCAGGCTAAGTTTTATAATGTGAAATATAGCCAAGGATGTGGAGAAACAAGAATACCAATAAACGTCTGTGGAAGTTTAGTTAAAAATGCACATGAGGACAGATCAACCAGACAGAAAATCAACAAGGATATCCAGGACCTGAACACAGACCTGGAACGAGCAAACCTAATAGACATTTACAGAACTCTCCACCCCAAATCCACAGAATATACATTCTTCTCAGCACCACATCACACCTACTCTAAAATTGACCACATAATTGGCAATAAATCACTCCTCAGCAAATGCAAAAGAACAGAAATCATAACAAACAGTCTCTCAGACCACAGTGCAATCGAGTTAGAACTCAGAATGCAGAAACTAACTCAGAACCGCACAGCTTCATGGAAACTGAACAACTTGCTCTTGAATGTTGACTGGATAAACAATGAAATGAAGGCAGAAATAAAGATGTTCTTCGAAACCAATGAGAACGAAGACACAACATACCAGAATCTCTGGGACACATTTAAAGCAGTCTCTAGAGGAAAATATATAGCAATGAGTGCCCACATGAGAAGAAAGGAGAGATCGAAAATTGACACCCTATCATCAAAATTGAAAGAGCTAGAGGAGCAAGATCAAAAAAACTCAAAACCTAGCAGAAGACAGGAAATAACTAAGATCAGAGCAGAACTGAAGGAAATAGAGACACAAAAAACTCTTCAAAAAATCAATAAATCCAGGAGCTGGTTTTTTGAAAAGATCAACAAAATAGACAGACCACTAGCCAGATTAATAAAAAAGAAAAGAGAGAATAACCAAATTGATGCAATAAAAAACGATAAAGGGGATATCACCACAGATTCCACAGAAATCCAAACCATCATCAGAGATTATTACAAACAACTCTATGCACATAAACTAGTAAACCTGGAAGGAATGGATAAATTCCTGGACACCTGCAACCTCCCAAGCCTAAACCTGGAAGAAGCTGAAACCCTGAATAGACCAATAACATGGTCTGAAGTCGAGGCAGCAATAAAGAGCCTACCACCCAAAAAAAGCCCAGGTCCAGATGGGTTCACAGCTGAATTCTACCAGACATACAAGGAGGAGCTGATACCATTCCTTCTGAAACTATTCCAGACAATCCAAAAAGAGGGAATCCTTCCCAAATCATTTTACGAGACAAACATCATCCTGATACCAAAACCCGGCAGAGACTCAACAAGAAAAGAAAATTTCAGGCCAATATCCATGATGAACATAGATGCAAAAATCTTCAATAAAATACTGGCAAACCGATTGCAACAGCATATCAAAATGCTCATCCACCATGATCAAGTAGGATTCATCCCGGGGATGCAAGGCTGGTTCAACATACGCAAGTCCATAAACGTAATTCACCACATAAACAGAACCAAAGACAAAAACCACATGATTGTCTCGATTGATGCAGAGAAGGCTTTTGACAAAATTCAACAACCCTTTATGCTAAAAACCCTCAATAAACTAGGTATTGACGGAACGTATCTCAAAACAATAAAAGCTATTTACGACAAACCAACAGCCAATATCATACTGAATGGGCAAAAACTGGAAGCATTCCCTTTGAAATCTGGCACTAGACAAGGATGCCCTCTCTCACCACTCCTATTCAATATAGTACTGGAAGTTCTAGCCAGAGCAATCAGGCAAGAAAAAGAAATAAAGGGTATCCAAATTGGAAAGGAGGAAATCAAATTGTCTCTATTTGCAGATGACATGATTGTATATCTGGAAGACCCCATCATCTCAGCCCAAAATCTCCTGAAACTGATAAACAACTTCAGCAAAGTCTCAGGATACAAAACCAACGTGCAAAAATCACAAGCATTCCTATACACCAGTAATAGACTTCAAGAGAGCCAAATCAAGAACGAACTGCCATTCACAATTGCTACAAAGAGAATAAAGTACCTAGGAATACAACTAACAAGGAACGTAAAGGACCTCTTCAAGGAGAACTACAAGCCATTGCTCAACGAAATAAGAGAGGATACAAACAGATGGAGAAACATTCCATGTTCATGGTTAGGAAGAATCAACATCGTGAAAATGGCCATAGTGCCCAAAGTAATTTACAGATTCAACGCTATTCCCATCAAGCTACCAATGACCTTCTTCACAGAACTGGAAAAAAACACCTTAAACTTCATATGGAACCAAAAGAGAGCCCGCATAGCCAAGTCAATTCTAAGCAAAAAGAACAAAGCGGGAGGCATCACATTACCGGACTTCAAACTATACTACAAGGCTACAGTAATCAAAACAGCATGGTACTGGTACCAAAACAGAGATATAGACCAATGGAACAGAACAGAGGCCTCACAGGAAATACAACATACCCACAACCATCTGATCTTCGACAAACCTGACAAAAACAAGCAATGGGGAAAGGACTCCCTGTTTAATAAATGGTGTTGGGAAAACTGGCTAGCCATGTGCAGAAAGCAGAAACAGGACCCCTTCCTGACACCTTACACCAAAATTAACTCCAGATGGATTAAAGACTTAAACATCAGACCTAATACCATAAAAACCTTAGAAGAAAATCTAGGCAAAACCATTCAGGACATAGGTGTAGGCAAGGACTTCATGACCAAAACGCCAAAAGCAATGGCAACAAAAGCCAAAATAGACAAATGGGACCTAATCAAACTCCACAGCTTCTGCACGGCAAAAGAAACAGTCAGTAGAGTGAATTGGCAACCAACAGAATGGGAAAAAATTTTTGCAGTCTACCCATCTGACAAGGGGCTGATATCCAGAATTTACAAAGAACTAAAGCAGATCAACAAGAAAAAAACAAACAAGCCCATTCAAAAATGGGCAAAGGATATGAACAGATACTTTACAAAAGAAGACATACAGGAGGCCAACAAACATATGAAAAAATGCTCATCATCACTGGTCATCAGAGAAATGCAAATCAAAACCACATTGAGATACCATCTCACACCAGTTAGAATGGCGATCATTAAAAAATCGGGAAACAACAGATGCTGGAGAGGATGTGGAGAAATAGGAACACTTTTACACTGTTGGTGGGAATGTAAATTAATTCAACCATTGTGGAAGACAGTGTGGCGATTCCTCAAGGACCTAAAAATAGAAATCCCATTTGACCCAGCAATCCCATTACTGGGTATATATCCAAAGGATTATAAATCATTCTACTACAAGGACACGTGCACACGAATGTTCATTGCAGCACTGTTTACAATAGCAAAGACCTGGAATCAACCCAAATGCCCAACGATGATAGACTGGATAGGGAAAATGTGGTACATATACACCATGGAATATTATGCAGCCATCAAAAACGATGAGTTCACGTCCTTTATAGGGACATGGATGAACCTGGAAACCATCATTCTCAGCAAACTGACACAAGAGCAGAAAATCAAACACCATATATTCTCGCTCATAGGCGGGTGTTGAACAATGAGAACACATGGACACAGGGAGGGGAGCACTACACACTGGGGTCTGTTGGGGGGAAATGGGGGAGGGGTGGGGGGTGGGGAGGTGGGAAGAGATAGCATGGGGAGAAATGACAGATACAGGTGAGGGGACGGAAGGCAGCAAAGCACACTGCCATGTGTGTACCTATGCAACAATCTTGCATGTTCATCACATGTACCCCAAAACCTAAAATGCAATAAAAAAAAAAAGAAAAAAAAATGCACATGAGATATAAAAAGGTAGTTTACAGAAATAAATAACAATGACCAATAGACATATGAAAAGATAGTCATCCTCACTCAAAAAAAGAAAAAACGAAAACAAAACTGGTATCAAAACATTGTTAGGTGGGGCCCAGATGGCCAACTAGAAACAGTGGGATCTGAGGCTCCCATCAAAAAGAACCATAATAAGTCTGTGAATCCTTCACTGGCAACGAAGGCATGATGATGGGTTCTCTCATCAGAACTGACCAGGACGCTGGTGTGATCCATGGAGAGGAAGGAAGAGCAGTGAGGTACTGCAGCCCACCTGAGAGCCACAGGAGGCAGGAGAACCCCCTCCCCCAAGCTAAGGGAGGCAGTGGGTGAACATGCTACCCAGCTGGGGGAAACCGTGCTTTTTCTACAGAATGGTGCAACCCATGGATCAGAAGATTCCACTGGCAAACCCACTCCACCAGGGCCTAGCGTCCCAACCCAGAGCTGCATAGATTCTCAACAGCCTTTCAGCTGGAATCTGCTTAAGACTACTGCGCTCCCAGCAGAAAGGGTGGCTGACAGCACAGCTGCAGCAGCATGCTAAGCCATTTGAGCTCCTTGCGGGAGGGGCAGTGCCCAGCATTGGGGCTCACAACTGCTTGACATGCTAAGCTCCCAGGGCAGGAGAAGGGCAGTATCCATCACTACAGCTCCGGGCCATGCTTTTCTCCTGCTGGAGCCAGGGAGGCTGGACGGCTTGGTCCCAAGATGAGTCCCCCACGGCCCAACACACTGGCTGTGCCTCTTCAGGCCTGACCTGATTCATCCTTTCTCAGCGGGTGGGGCTTCCTTACAGGAACTCCAGTAACTCCAGCCAGAGGCTGAGGGACAGAGCAGGGATCTCCCTGGACCTGTTCCCCTAGGGGGAGTGGTGACCACAGTCTCTGCAGAGCAGCAGACATAGCCTTTCCTCCTGGTAGTTCTAAGGAATCTGGGCAGCCCAGAGGGTGTTTCCCCACAGTGAGGGACAAACCCTCCACCAAGGGACAGTCAAAGTACTTTGTTAAACGGGTCCTGATGTTCCCCATGCAACCCAACTGGGTGAGAACTTCCAACAGGGGTTGTCAGACACCCTATACAGGAGTGGTAGTGATCCTACTGGCATGAGGTTTGTGCCCCCTTGAGATCAGAGATCTAGAAGAAGAAGCAGGCACCCACTCTTGCTGTTCTCCACACTCCTTGAGTGACATCTCCACACACAGGAGCAAACCAGATAAAGAGGGCCTGAACTGAGCCCCCAGAAAACTGCAGCAGTCCTACAGAAGGCAGACCTGGCCATTGAAAGAAAAAGAAACAGAGAGTGACAACAGCAGCATCAACAATTTTTAAAAAGCCCCCAAAAAACCCCATCCAAGGGTCAGCAGCTTCAAAGATCAAAACTAGACAAGCTCACAAAGATGAGAAAGAATCAACGAAAAAATGCTGAAAACCCAAAAGGCCAGAGTGACTCTTCTCCTCCAAATGATTGCAACGTCTCTCCAGCAAGGGCATGGAACTGGACAGAGGATGAGATGGACAAACAGACAGAAGTAGGCTTCAGAAAATGGGTAATAAAAAACCATGCTGAGCTGAAGGAACATGTTCTCACCCAATGCAAAGAAGCTAAGAACGTTGATAAAAGGTTAGAGGAGCTGCTAACTAGAATAACCAGTTTAGAGAGAAACATGACGGACCTGAAAAACACAGCATGAGAACTTAGTGAGGCATACCCACGTATCAATAGCTGAATCAACCAAATGAAATAAAGTATATCAGAGTTTGAAGACAACTTTCCTGAAATACGGCATGCAGACAAGACTAGAGAAAAAAAAAAAGAAAGAAAAGGAATAACAAAGCCTCCAAGAAATATGGGATTTCGTAAAAAGACTGAATCAAAGATTGATTGAAGTACATGAAAGGGATGGGGAGAATGAAGACAAGCTGGAAAACACACTACTGGATATTATCCATGATAACTTCCCAACCTAGCAAGACAGGCCAACATGCAAATTCAGGAAATGCAGAGAACACCATGAAAATACTCCATGAGAAGACCAACCCCAAGACACATAACTGTCAGATTCTCCAAGGTCAAATAAAGGGAAAAATGTTAAGGGCAGCCAGAGAGATAGGCCAGGTCACCTGTAAAGGGAAGCCCACAAGACTAATAGCTGACCTCTCAGCAGAAACTCCTATCATACTGAATGGGAAAAAGCTGGAAGCATTCCCTTTGGGCACAAGACAAGGATGACCGCTATCACCACTCCTATTCAACATAGTATTGGACATTCTGGCCAGGGCAATCAGGCAAGAAAAAGAAATAAACAGTATTCAATTAGGAAAAGAGGAAATTAAATTGTCTCTGTTTGCAGATAACATAACTGTATACTTAAAAGATCCCATTGTTTCAGCCCAAAATCTCCTTAAGCTGATAAGCAACTTCAGCAAAGTCTCAGGATACAAAATCAATGTGCAGAAATCGCAAGCATTCCTGTACACCAATAACAGACTTAAAGAGAGCCAAATCAAGAGTAAACTCCCATTCACAATCGCTACGAAGAGAATAAGATACCTAGGATTACAACTAACAAAAGATGTAAAGGACCTCTTCAAGGAGAACTACAAACCACTGCTCAAGGAAATAAGAGAGGACACAAACAGATGGAAAAATATTCCATCCTCATGGTTAGGAAGAATCAACATAGTGAAAATGGCCATACTGCTCAAAGTAATTTATAGATTCAATGCTATTCCCATCAAACAACCATTGAAATTCTTCACATAATTTGCGAAAACCATTTTAAATTTCATGTGGAATCAAAGAAGGCCCTGTAGAGCCAAGACAATCCTAAGCAAAAAGAACAAAGCTGGAGGCGTCACACTACCTGACTTCAAACCATACTACAAGGCTACAGTAACCGAAACAGCATGGTACTGGCAACAAAAGAAATATACGGATCAATGAAAAAGAACAGAGGCCTCAGAAATAATGCTACACACTACAACCATCTGATCCTTGATAAACATAATAAAAACAAGCAATGAGGAAAAGATTCCCTATTTAATAAAGGGTGTTGGGGAAACTGGCTAGCCATATGCAGAAAACTAAAACTGGCCCCCTTCCTTACACCTTATACAAAAATTAACTTAAGATAGATTAAAGACTTAAATGTAAGACCTGAAACCATAAAAATCCTAGAAGAAAACCTAGGCAATACTATCCAGGACATACGCATAGGCAAAGACTTCATGATTAAAACACCAAAAGCGATAGCAACAAAAGCCAAAATTGACCAATGTGGTCTAGTTAAACTAAAGAGCTTCTGCACAGCAAAGAAAACTATCATCAAAGTGAACAGGCAACCTACAGAATTGCAGAAGATTTTCTGCAATCTATCCAGCTGACAAAAGGCTATTATACAAAATTAAACAAATTTACAAGAAAAAAACAACCCACCAAAAAGTGGGTGAAGCATATGAAGAGACACTTCTCAAAAGAGGACATTTATACAGCCAACAAATATATGAAAAAAAAGTTCATCATCACTGGCCATTAGAGAAATGCAAATCAAAACCACAATGAGATACCATCTCACGCCAGTTAAAACGGCGGTCAGTAAAAAGTCAGGAGACAACAGATGCTGGATAGGATGTGGAGAAATAAAAACATGTTTACACTGTTGGTGGCAGTAAAAATTAGTTCAACCATTGTGGAAGACAGTGTGGTGATTTCTCAAGGATCTAGAACCAGAAATACCATTTGACCCAGCAATCCCATTAGTGGGTATATACCCAAAGGATTATAAATCATTCTACTATAAAGACACATGCACACGTATGTTTTCTGCAGCACTATTCACAATAGCAAAGACTTGGAACCAACCCAAATGCCCATCAATAATAGACTGAATAAAGAAAATGTGGCACATATACACCATGGAATACTATGCAGACATAAAAAAGGATGAATTCAGGTCCTTTGCAGGGACACAGATGAAGCTGGAAATCATCATTCTCAGCAAACTAATATAGGAACAGAAAACCAAACACTGCATGTTCTCAATCATAAGTTGAACAATGAGAACACATGGAGACAGGGAGAGGAACATCACACACCAGGGCCTGTTGAGGGCTCTAGGGGAGGGACAGCATTAGGAGAAATACCTAACATAGATGATGGGTTGATAGGTGCAGCAAACCACCATGGCATATGTATACCTATGTAACAAATCTGCACGTTATATACATGTATCCCAGAACTTAAAGTATAATAATAATAATAAAGTCAAGAAACAATAGATGCTGGTGAGGCTGTGGAGAGATAGGAATGCTTTTACACTGTTAGTGAGAATGTAAATTATTTCAATCGTTGTGGAAGTCAGCATGGTGATTTCTCAAGGATCTAGAACCAGGAATACCATTTGTCCCAGCAATCCCATTACTGGGTATATACCCAAAGGAATACAAATCATTCTACTATAAAGACACATATGTTTATTGCAGCAGTATTTACAATAGCAACATCATGGAACCAACCCAAACGCCCATCGATTATAGACGGGATAAAGAAAATGTGGTACATATACACCATGGAATACTATGAAGCCATAAAAGGGAATAAGTTCATGTCCTTTGCAGGGACATGGATGAAGCCGGAAGCCATCATCCTCAGCAAACTAACACAGGAACAAAACCAAACACTGCATGTTCTCACTCATAAGTGGAAGCTGAACAATGAGAACATATGGACACAGGGAGGGGAACATCACACACCAGGGTCTGTTGGTGGATGGTGAACAAGAGGCGGGAACTTGGAGGTTGGGTCAATAGTTGCAGCAAACCACCATCACACATATGCAACAAACCTGCATGTTTGGCACATGCATCCCAGAACTTCAAGTAAAATTTTTAAAAATTGTCATTTTTCCACCTATAATATTTACCTCCAAAAATTACATTTTAATAAATTTCAACATTAGCAAGACTGAAGAGAAACAGGCATTCTGGTACACCGTTGGTGGATGTTCAAGTGAGCGCAGCCTTTGAAATGCCATTTATCAATACATAGGAAATTGCTGAACCGCCTAAGCCCTGTGGACCTTACTAGTTATACATTCTCCTAGAAATTTATCCTACTGATACCTGTATACATTTTTAAAAGTTGAATTTATTGAAGTATTGTTTGAAATTGAAAAAAAAAGTAGCAAATATTTATCAGAAAGATACAATGAAATTTTATCAGGTTGTCAAAATGATATAGATTTGTACTTAAGACATAATAGTAAATGTAAAATCCAAGATATACAACAAGTATAATATTCCACTTGTGTAGGTACTTTTAAAATTTTATCAGGCGGAGTAGTGAGAAATTGTTAACGGTAATAACCTTTTAGAGTTAAGACAATGTGTATTTCATACTTTTCTGCACTGTTTTAAATTTGTGCTTATATACGCTTTATATTTATCTTACAGGTAAATAATATATG
This sequence comes from Saimiri boliviensis, assembly GCF_048565385.1. Classification (NCBI taxonomy): domain Eukaryota; kingdom Metazoa; phylum Chordata; class Mammalia; order Primates; family Cebidae; genus Saimiri; species Saimiri boliviensis. The sequence goes on from NC_133453.1 coordinate 71,277,426, forward strand.
CTTTCATGAATATTTAGTAATATGAAAAAATGCTCAGAAACAAGAGAGAAAACAATGTCTATCTGATCACTGTTCATTTACATTTATGTATAAATTTCCAACATATAAAAAATTGAAAATATATTAAAAGGTTACCTGTGTTTATTGTCGTATGATGGGATTATGGCTTACCTTAATATTCTTTAAAAAATGTTTTTCTATATTTTTCGAAGTCTTAAAATAAGAGTTCAAATTTTTAATGCCAAAAATTAAAAATAAGTATTGTTAAAAATAAGGATGAACAAGGTCATCTCTATCTCAGTAAGACTCAAAACCTCGATGATACAAAAATCTAACATGGAAAGCCCTGAGACAGCTACAATTTAGCTAATTCCATGGGCCTAGAAAATCTAGCAAAGAACTCCACTGCGACTGAGACAACGGAGAAAACAAAAAACGGAATAAAAATAAAATGCCATTTCAGTACCTGTTCAGACAGAAAAAACGATGGCATTCAAGGCAATGAGAACACCAAAAAAGCTATGCAACTGGATGAAATTACTACAAAAAAAGTGTTCCCACCACTAAATAAATATAGTTAAGAGGATCTTTGATGCCACCAGAAAAGAAACGGCTTCTCCCTGTGCCTGGAGGCACCACAGAACTTCTCTATTTCCTCATCTACATAACAAAAATCATAATTACACTCTGCTTCATGTTGGGATCTTCTACATCACTGGCATCCTGGGAGCAATTGGAATGGGACAGAGATAGGGGAGGATGGCAAGCAGAGTGGTACGCAGGAAGAAGACAGTTTTCTTCTTAGGAAAAACGCGAACTGTTCTCTAAGTAGCATCATACGGAAAGAACGATTCCTTTAATGCCAGCTCATACCCCAGGTGCACCTACTACTCTAAGCCTGGATTGTTGGAAATCGGTTTAATATTTCTGAATCCTAGTTACTACGCTTACAAAATGAAGACAATAAAATCTACTTGGCAACTTTTGTCTGAGCACTGACAACATGAATACAAGCCTCTCATAACAGAGCCCAAATTAAAAAATATTAAGTGAGTGCTGCATCTCCTTAAATTTTGAGGACAAGAAGCACACTTTTCACACATCAGAAGGTGCCCTAGTCTGTGCTGGGCAATGCCTTTTGTCGGAGACAGAGTCTCACTCTGTCGCCCAGGCTGGAGTACAATCGAGCAATCCTGACTCACTGCAACCTCCGCCTCCTGGGTTCAAGTGATTTTCCTGCCTCAGCCTCCCAAATAGCTGGGATTATAGGCGCCCTATACCAGGCCTGGCCAATTTTTGTTATTTTAGTAGAGACGGGGTTTGGCGATGTTGGTCAGGCTGGTCTCAAACTCCTGACCTTAGGTGATACACCCTACTTGGTCTTCCAAAGCACTGAGATTACAGGTGTGAGCCACCACACCTTGCCAGTCCGTGACTTTTAATGGGAAACATGTTACAAGAAGAGCATAAGACGCACAGATTTGAGAAAGAGCCAGAAAACTTAGAGCTTACTATGTCATTTTGTCCCGCCATCTTTCTCCAAGCCAGATTTTTCTCTAGAGAGAGCATTAGAAAACTTCCTTTAGGCATGAAATCTCCCTGTTGGTTGTTTTTTTTTTTTTTTTTTTTTTTGTAATTTTCCTGTGAATCTATAATTATTTCAAAATAAAAAGTTGTTTTTTAGTCTTCACTTAGTGCCCTATTTTAGTTTTTCATCATACTCAAAATGTTCTTCTGTGTCATTCCTTCTTGCTGCAATGTAAACCCATTTCCTCTTTCCTCAGTCCTCTAGAGAGATGGTGCAGTCTACAATCTCCTCAAATATTTCAAAACACAGATTAAGTCATCTTGCATTCTTCCCTCTTTCAGAATAAACAGCCTGGATCCTATAAACCTTTCCTCGTTCATCTTTTTCTTTCCTAACTTTAATTTTTTAAACTAAGGATTCTTTTCTAAAACTAGCTTCATTAATTCAAAAACATGGAAAAGACCCTTAGGCAGTGGTTGCTTTTATTAATAAATAACCATTGGGCTTTTGTGGTAGTGGTTAAAAATGATTCACAAGAAGCTTTCTAAAAATTATAGCTAAATCTTAAATAGCAATAATAAACAGATCAGTCAGTCTAGTCCATGCAAACCTCATTTGAGGAGCTGGTCACTTTGGTTCAGAGACCGAAAGGCCATCATGTGTTAAAACTTAACAGCTGGGGTCCTTGGAAAGCCCAAGGTAATGTGAGAAACATCAAAACTGCCTCCCCTTGCTACACATTTCCAGGATTCTAGGAAAAATACCCTAGACTTAAGATATTTCATCCTGAGTTCACTTCAGCTATTAAAGAAACACAGAAACTAGCTGTTAAAGAACGAAGCTCATAGAAGTCAAATAAATTACGTCTTCATCTTAATGAAAGATATGTTCCTGTATTTTGCATAAAACCAGATACAGAAAACATCAAAACATTTAGAAGAACTGCATGGTATATATTTATATATGAAAATACCCTTGTCGAGAAAGTCTTTAAGACATTACCACTACGTGTTAGCCAATATTTTCACAGTATCATGGTGCTTATAAAATTACAGTTAATTGCCAAGGAATCTTTTGGGAATACTATAATGTATGAGTAAGACTGTATCATCTTCTCTGCACACAGAGGAATGATACTGTCTGCCCCTGTCATGGAGAGATATAACTGCACCCTCACAGAATTTTGCTCCCAGCCATGCCACTGTACCTCATTGACTGCAATTTGGCAACTCCAGCTCCAGCTGCTGCTTTCAGCACAGCCTGTCAGCTTTTGACATGTCACACAAATCGAGAGCTCTGCTGGAGTGCCTTAAAATTCCCTTTAACGGTACCCCTCGGCACTCTTACAGACATGTTCCCTGTCACTGCCCTCACGCAGCTTGCACTGTGTGGGAGCCCAGGTCTCCCTATCATTCATCTTCCTCAGATGACCAGCCGAGGAATGCAGAGCTGTGAGAAGCAGGCTTTCAGTGCCTGTACACGGGCTGTCTTCTGTGACTGGTAGACTTGTCCAGAAATCCAAAAATTGGCCCTGAAGCTAAATGTCAGGTCTCAGGGGTGGGGGTGGGGTTCCAAGCCTTCCTGTAATGTGCTAATCCTTTAATTCCGTTACATTTTCTAGGTGCCTTACAATTCACCAAGCCCTTTCATGCTTTATCTCAGTCAATCCTCAAAATGTCCCTAAGGAATAAGCAAACAGATATTATCATCACTGCTTCACAAATGAGGAAAAGAGTCTAGTGTTTCAGTGACTTGAACTAAAAACTGAGGGGCAGAGGTGAATGCCAATGTGGATCCCTGTCATCCTGCTCCAAGGACTGATCCCTCCAACATTTCTGACTTTGTTTACTTGGTGACACATGTTTATTAGTCTGTGAACATTCCTTTTGCCCTAGATATTAATACTGCAGGGGATTATCCATTGTTACCTCAAAAACCACAAAATTTGGTCATCAATGATTGGTGCCTGGTTTTACTCCTGATCTACCATAAAAGACTTCTGGTTGCAGGTTGGGCGCAGTGGCTCACGCCTGTTACCCCAGCACTTTGGGAGGCTGAGGCAGGCAGATCACGAGGTCAGGAGATCAAGACCGTCCTAGCTAACATGGTGAAACCCTGTTTCTACTAAAAGTACAAAAAAGTAGCCTGGCGTGGTGGCAAGTGCCTGTAATCCCAGCTACTAAGGAGGCTGAGGCAGGAAAATCGCCTAAATACAGGAGGTGAAGGTTACAGTGAGCCAAGATAGCACTACTGCACTCCAGCCTGGGCAAAAGAGTGAGACTCCGTCTCAAAAAAAAAAAAAAAAAAGAAAAGAAAAGAAAAAAGAAAAAAAGAAAAAGACTTCTGGCTGTATATATAGTTTAACGAGGATGATGCCCTTTATTTTCCTGGTGGATTACTGATAACATAATAACCTTACAGAATTTCAAAAAACAGAGTCACCAATTTCATAAAGGTTTTCACTAAAACTCATGGTTTCTCATTGTGCTAAAATTCCCCACAGAAGAATCTGACAGCCTAACACCACTACTTCCAACATGCCCGCTTGACAATTAAGGATGAGTAAGAACAGAAAGAATGAGACAATTAAGGTAGAATCCTCCCCACTGACTGGAATGGAGAATAATTAAGAAAGCTGACTCTCACCATCAACAAACTAGTTTTGTCCACTATAAAATGGTCAAGTTGAATGACACAGTACATGCTCTGCGCACACTGAATGCCAGGACAGAGAGGCCCTCATGGTAGCTTGCTCTCCATAACCCATCACCCTATTATCACTTAAAGACCACTATGGTCTTCAGCAAACTTCTTTATATAGACAGAGATCAAGTCTGATGATGGCATTACAATATTATTTCATTATCACAATTTTTTATTTAAATTCAAGGCCTTATACTTTTACAAGTACTTTCAATTCTCTTAACTTCATTTACCTTCTCAATGAGTATAACCTAAGATTTAAAGGTGAGGAAACTGAGGTTCAGAGAAAGTAGTACTCCCAAACCGATACGAAAAGCTGATGCTAGAACACACTTCTCTCCGTTGGCTGCTTTCTCCTGTTTTTTTTTTTTTTTTTTCCTTTCCTTCTCATGTTTAACAGGCTATCCCAGCAGTGACTCATCCTTGTAAAACTATGAACCTAACAAATTTGTTTGCAAATTCCTCTAGTTTTTCTACAGCTTCTGCCTAGCTCCCTAAGGGCAGCACGTGTTCACAGTACATGCTTCAATGTGGCTTACAGGTTACTCTCCAAAAGAGTATCGGTCAGGATCTAGTCAGGAAAACAGAAACCACGATTTATTTTAACAGAGAATTTAGTATAAGAAATAATTAAATTGATATCAAAGTACTAAAAGATACAAAGGAAACCCTTACATGTCATAGAGGAGGCAGGAGCAGCCTAGCCACCAGCCCTAGGGCTGGGAGGAAGAATAGAGACTAGGGAAGAACCCAGACCCCTGATGAGGGAGCAGCCCTCAACGGGGGATGCCTTTAAGAGAGAATGCTGCGGAAAAGTCAGAAGCCAGAATCAACCACCGAAAACAAACCACTCCTACTGGGTGTAGAACAGCTGCTGATGAGAGAATTTTTCAGGCAATGAAACTACTCTGTGTAATAGTATAATGGTAGATACATGGTGCTGTGGTTTGAAAGTGTCCCTCAAAATTAATGTGTTGAAAACACAATCCCCAATGCAACAGTGCGGGAAGGTGGGGACTAATGGGAGGCATCTACCACCTTCATGAATGGGTTAGTCCTCACACCGGTAATCCTAGCACTTTTGGAAGGCCTAAGCAGGTGGATCACTTGACCTCAGGAGTTTGAGACCAGACTGGGAAACATGGCGAAACCCCGTCTCTACAAAAAATGCAAAAACTAGCCAGGTGTGGTGGTGCACACCTCTACTCCCAACTACTTGGGAGGTCAAGACGGGAGGATCATTTGAGCCTGGGAGGCGGAGGATACAGTGAGCTGAGATCACACTACTGCACTCCAGGCTGAGCTACAGAGCCAAACTCTATATCAAAAAAAAAAAAAAAAAAAAAAAAAAAGAATGGGTGAGGGGGTGCTCAAGGAAATGAGTTCACTTCTTCTTGCTCTTCTGTTTTTCTGCCATGGGAAGAATGGCATTCCTCCACTCCAGAGGATGCAGCCTTCAAGGTGCCACCTTGGAAGCAGAGACTTGGCCCTTACTAGCCACCAAACCTGCCAGTGCCCTGATCTTAGACTTCCCAGCCTCTAGAACTGTGAGAAACAAATTTTAATTCTTTACAAATTACCCAGTGTCAGGTATTTTGTTACAGCAGCACAAAATGGACTAGGAAACATGGCATTATAGATTTATATAAACCCACAGAATGTACACACCAAGACAGAACCCTAAAGTCAACCACAAACTTTGGGTGATAATAAAGTGATGTAGGTTCACTGATTTGCAACAAATGTACTCTCTGGTGGGAGACATTAATAACAAGGGAGTCTATGCACGTGTAGGGACAGGGATATGGAAAATCTCTGTACTTCCCAATTCAGCCTTGATGTGAACCTAAAGCTGCTCTTAAAAATAAAGAAGAAAAGTCCACTGATGCCGAGGGACCACTTTCAGAAAGAAGGCAAACAGGATAGGCACGTCCAGTCTTCCTCTTCCAGGCAAGCAGCCTCCCTCTAGCACCTCCTGTTGACAGAAACTACAGGGAAGAAGCTGGCAAATGAAAAACATAGTTTTAGAGCCTCAGACTCAATGTAACAAACAAAATAAGAAAGGTGGTTTTGAAGCTGAGAGATGATGGCTTAATAATCAGCACAGAGTGTTCTTCACATGTTCAAAATCTTCAATCTGGGGATGCGCCTGCCAACTGGGCATCTATCTTCACTTGCTTTTCATAGCACAGGCTAAGAGAGAATTTGTTGATGGTTGCTGGATAAGAAACTAAAGAGATACTAACTGACCAGGACATTTATTTTCACCCTCTCTCATTCAAAACCTTCTGCTGTCAGGCCGCTCATACAGGGTATGGAAACATCTGCATTCCAAACAATTTACTGCTTTGTATTAAGAAGCCTCATTGTATACAAAGCAGCTAAACAGCCTTAAAGGCAAGCTATCATAGGTTCAGCTCCTGATTTGATCACTTACTAACTGTGAAATATTAGGTTATTTTACCTTCCTGAGTCAGTTTTTCTGTAATAGTTATATCACCTATACCAGATGGCTTTTTAAAGAATTAAATGATACCCTGGTATAAAGCGCCTGGCACATATACAGGCAAATGCTGGTTTTACTCTCTTTGTATAAGAAAAATGACATATCAGAAAGTTATAGAGCTATTAATAATCAGCTTTTCTTTTTTGAGCTCTTCATCTTGTATTTCCAGTTGGTCTATGAACTGCTTGTACTTCCAAGAGAATGTCCTCTCAATGCCAGAAAACCTAAACAGCAATGGACGCTCACAGGATTAAAATCAAAGGGAAGCTCAAATAAAAGGCCTTAGAGAGCAAACTCTGAAACTAACAAAGGCAAAACACAGCTTATTCGCAAGGAGCAAACAGGAGAAAACAGAATGAAATATTCACTTGGCTGTTAATAAGGAAACATGCATTTCCGCACAGAGGACATTTTGTTTTCTTAATGCAAACTTGCATTACCTAAACAATGGATACAGATCCACGTTATTTTTTTTTTTAAGATTAGTATTCTCTTGGTTTATGGTAATCCTTGCATGACCACAACCCTAGGGGCATCATTAGAAAGCACACTGAGTGGACATAATGGTATTAAACTCCCAAAATTATTTGATAGGAGCATTTATGAGAAATAACCAAATCTACAAGTAAACATCAGAGCTCAATTAAATTTAAAAAATGAAGGTCATTTCCATTTAAAGCTCAGTGGTAGACTGAATCAATGAAGCATTTTCCTAAGGGGCAAAAGCTCACAGAGTGACTTAAATGAGCTATTTAAAGACCTGCAGAGAAGGGTCATAAAATGTTAGTAATGATGGTGTGGTAATTGTAAGAAAAAGGCATTTTACCATGAAATTTTTTTGAAAGGCAAAAGTCAACTTTTTATTTGTCCCCATTAGAGGCTTACCAAAATAAAATCATTTCACAGGGGCTCAGCGTTGTACAGGACTTTGAATATCCTCTGGCCCAACAGCCCATTGAATGTTTAAATTTCCTCAGGCCTCGTCATCACTGACAAGGGGTTCTTTACCCCATTACTCAAAGTGTGGCTTAAGAACCAAGAGCATTGGAATTACCTGGGACACATTAAAAATACAGAATCTCAGGCCCAATCCTAGGCCAACTAAAATCAGATTCTGTGTTTTAACAAAAATCGCCAGTAACTGCCACACACAGTGTAGTTGGAGAAGTATGCTGTACTTTGTCCAGTGCTCCTTAAGGTGTGGTCTCCAAACCAAACAGCTCCAGCCTCACCTGAGAAGCTGATAAAAATACAAATTCTGGGGACCTGTCCCAGTCCTACTAAATCAACAACTCTGGGCGTGGGGCCTAGCAACCTAGGTTTAACAAGCCCTCCAGGTAACGTGGAGGCATGTTGAAGCTTCAGAACCACTGCATCGGCCTGGACTTGAACAGACTGGTCTTAAGGAATTCTCTAACGCAGCCCACACTGCACCTGTGGACAGCACCCCAAGGAAATTCTTCCTTAGAACTGAGCCTGAATATCTCTTCATAACTCTGCCAACTGGGCCTTTTCTACCAAGAAGAATAAAGACAAAAAAACTCAAACTTTCTTCTACATGACAATCCTACGACATCTAAAAATAGCTATGATATTATCCATCTTTTTTTCTTCAGGCAGAATGTCCACATAGCTGAAGACACAGACACAGATAATAGTTTAGATACATAATACACAATGAATATAGTTAAAATATTTATTAATATCATATTAACACATACTATAATTATATTAGCTATTATAATGGCATAGTCACTGTGTGAAATAAATCCTTTTTAAAGAGAGATGTACAAATACATATCACATATATAAAACCCCCTATTTACTAAAAGAAGAATAAAATGATCACCTGTCTCATTCTAGAAGTCAATTACCAACCATCAGAGCTATATACACTAAGTTTTTAGCAGCTGCATCATTCACTGGGCTTATCTCATACCAACCCCGTGAGTGCTACAGCAACAATAATATTATTGTTTATCTTTTTGTTACATGGATTTTTTTTTCTTTCCACAAATGCCACTGTTTGACAGGCCACTTGGGGGTCTCAATTCTATCTCTGCCTGAGTCTCCATTCTCATTTCAGCTTGACCCCAGCATGGAGCAACACTGGGCTATCTGGATAGAGACTTTGAAAAAGACTAAGACTTAGCTCCATTCCTTTCACAATCACCACTTCTTTTTCCTTAATTTCTTCCCATATAGAAAAAAAAAAAAAAAACCAGCTCAATGACTTCTCTAATTGTACGGAAAATAACTTGGCATGGCTTATTAAACATCATTCTAAATGAAACTAATGTAAGTCATGAGCATTCTAAGCCTACCACAGTTCATTAAACTGCATGATATTATCACATCACATTAAGAAAGTTGGAGCTGTGACTCAAGGTCCCTTGAGACTTCCTTTTGCATGAAACACACAACCTTCTTGCTGTTACAAAAAACAAACCTCAGAAACACACATGAACTCAACATTCAACTTTAAATGCAGTCCAGGGTGGCCCCTGAATGAGTAGAACAGGAAGGGGAAAAACATCAGCATGTCTACTGGGGAAGGTAAGTTATTTGCAGGAGCACCCAGCACTGCACCTCGCATAGAATAGACAAGCCTGCAGAGGAAACTAAGTTATATTTTCATCCATCTGTTGCTGTCTAATGCAGCATTGCAGCAACTACCATGGCATGTGTGGGCAGCAAATACTTTCCAATATACCCACTGATTGCTCTCCTAAAACACCTGCTATACAAACCAAGGGCTTTAGTCTTTGCAGATGTCTAAAGGCCACTGCCTGTTTATCTACACCTACTGAAAATGTCAGTATCACAAATAGTATCTTCTCGAATATTTTCCTGAACCTCCACACCTCTCTCCAAATCTTCCTGTAATAACGTTGTATTTTTCACCTCCTTGACACTGCTGCTATTCCATAGATCACTACAGTCATTTGGTTACTTGCCTTCTCCCCACCAGCAGGTAGCAGGATCCCTGATGGCCAGGGCTTGCTCTTTCTACTCTAAAAGCACTGCATGTGCCACAGTGGTACAATGTGGCTCTTCCACCCAACAACCACCCCTCCTTCATTCATACAAACAAAATGCCCCTTTTATTTGGAAAGGCTAATTATGAATCTTGATTCATCTCACGCAATCATGAAAATCAGATTCTTACTTCTACTTCCTTCCTTGCTGCAAAAGATAATGTTGTTTTAAGCAGGGGCAGCCATAACGGGGTCAAGAGGTGACAAGCTTAAGGACCAAACCCAAAATGGTAGAGCAGAAAGGCAGAAAGGCTCTAGGTCTCTATGGCTTTGTAATGCTAGTGCAGCAAAACCAGAACAACTAACCTACATTCTTCTTGTTACCGAAGATCATCAGTTTTCATGTAGCCAACATCAATCAGGTATTGTTACTTACAGCCAAAAGCATTACTAACACAGCTATGAATAGTACCATTGCTAGGACACAATAAATGCTTGAATATTTACTCAGATATAGCTATCTAATTGAGTTTAATCTATCTGAGTAGCTCGAAAACACACAAAAGCTCTTGGTATCTCATTGCAAACATTTTCTCCCTCTTTATTCAAAATTTCAGGGGCCAGGCACAGTGGTTCACACCTGTAATCTCAGCACTTTGGAAGGCCAAGGCAGGAGGATCACTTGAGCCCAGGAATCCGAGCCCAGCCTTGGCAACATAGTGCGATACTGTCTCTACAAAAATATCAAAATTATTTTAAAAATTAGCCAGTTGTGGTAGTACATACCAGTAGTCCCAGTTACTCAGAGGGAGAGGAATGAAATTGGAAGATTACTTGAGCCTGGGAGGTCAAGGCTACTGTGAGCCATGATTGCACCGCTACACTCTAGCCTGTGCAACAGAGTGAGAACCATGTCAAAAAAAGAAATTCACCTAAGTTATAGGAAGAGCGAATTCCTAACTTCAATGAATGCTAACACTTTTGGCATACTAATTAAATTGATATTTTTTAAATAACGGAAATGTTTGTTCAGAGGAAATTACATCTGCAGTAACAAAGAGAAAAAAATTTTTAGTGTTCAGTACTAAATGAGCTGTGCTTTAAAAGGTAGTTTATAAATTACAAAATATCCAAAAGTTCATCCTAAATGAAGTAGCTAGGCTATATCAGAAACCACATAAAACCCTGCAGTTCTTCAGTTCTCTACCTGCATCCACCCAGGTCTCTGCCACCTGTGCCTCCTACGCAGATCCCCAAATCTGTGTAAATTATAATTTCCATAGGTTTGTGACTCATTTTCAGTATTCAGGACCAATGCTATGAAACTATATCCAGACATATAGTTTGGTAAAATCTTTCAGGAATCAAAAAAAAAACAAAGTCAAAAACAAATATCATTTGCACAATAAATTTTCCAATTCTGTTCTTAAATCATTCACTCCCCAGGCATAGGCACCTTAAAGATAATACATTTACCAAAACAGGCTTTCAATGACGGAAGTGGAAAGGCAATAAAAACCTCTACATGCCTCTATTTTACTCTTAAAAAATTGTTTCTAACAAATTATAAACTTATATTTCCATTCAAAGAAAACTATACTCAGTGAAACCCCTTAGGGCCTAAAGATTCCTAAAGGCTATTTCATTTTTAATTTAAATCTTCCCACTTCAATTCCTGTCAGAAATGAAGGATCTCTTGGCTCGCAGACCTTGGAAATCTTTGCAGGGGAAGCTCCCAAGCTACAGGCAGAATTATTTTCAACTTCTGGCCTTACTAATGTTATTTATTAGTTTAACATGACAACTTCTCATTTTTCACCTCTGACTCAGTGAGAAGAACCCAAGATGTCTGTCTGGAAGTGCCTCATTTCAAATGCACCCAAGAAGCTGCATTAGGAACTTACTGAACTGCCTGGTGCAGCTCTGTTACTATCATCTCCTGCTCCGCCCCCTCCCTCCCCTCCTCCTCCTCCTCCACTTCTTCCATCTGGAACTTGGCCAGTTCTGCAAAGCCACAGACACACCCTTAATCTCATGGGATCCTCATGACAAATCTATCAAGCTTACAGGGTAGGCATTATCTCTCCGTTAGAGAAGAGAAAAATGCCGTCCAAATTCGAAAAGTCAAATCAATAGGAAAAAAAGGGGGAGCTTTGGTTTTCCGACTGCCCCACACTGACCATTAAACTATAATGTTTCACTTACAGAGCATCGCTCTATCAGGCTTTATTAGGCTGGTCCTGACCCCAGCTTTGGAAACCATCTGGAGTCTCTTCTGCTACTTTCCAGTATTGCCATTGAACAGCATTGTCAGTCTCACATTCTCTCAGCTCAGCTTTATTCTCTGAAGATAGAATTATTAAACCAATTCCACCAAACTTGACTTAGCAACCTATAAAAAATAGAAACCTCTATGTCTATAAGAAATAGAATACAGAATTTTCATACTTACATAAACATGAGCAAATTTAATGTTGCAGAGAGAAAAGGAGTTTAGAAGTCTTTTCAAAATTTATTTACAGTATTTAATTCAAAGTATACCAGCTGGGCAGGGTGGCTCACGCCTGTAATCCCAGCACTTTAGGAGGCTAAGGCGAGCAGATCACTTGAGGTCAGGCATTCAAAACCAGGCTGGCCAACATGGTGAAACCACTTCTCTATTAATAATAAAAAAAATTAGCTGGGTGTGGTCGTGTGCACCTATGATTCCAGCTGTTAGGGAGGCTAAGGCACAAGAATCTTTTGAACTCAGGAGGCAGAGGTTGTAGTGAGCTGAGGTTGCACCAGTGCACTACAGCCTGGGCAACAGAGTGAAACTGTTTCTCAAAAAGAAAATTAAAAAGGCATATTGTAAATGCTAAATACTTAAATGTAAGAACTTAAACTATAAAAATCCTAGAAGTAAACCCAGGAAAAAGTCTTCTAGACATTGCCCTAGGCAAAGAAGTTATGACTAAGTCTTCAAAAGCAAACACAACAAAAATAAAAATTGACAGTGGGATCTAATTAAAGAGCTTCTGCATAGCAAAAGAAACTATCAATAAACAGACAACCTACAGAATGAGAGAAACTATTTGCAAACTATGTATCCAACAAAGGAGTAAGAAACTTAAGTGAATCAACAAGAAAACAAAACAAATAACCCTATTAAAAAGTGGGCAAAGGACATGAACAGACACTTCTCCAAAGACATACAAATGGGCAACAACAAACATGAAAAATGCTCAACACCATTAATCATCAGAGAAATGCAAGTTGAAAACCACAGTAAGATAAGATCTCACACCAGACACAATGGCTAGTATTAAAAAGTCAAAAAATAACCGAAGTTGGTGAAGTTGCAGAGCAAAGGGAATGCTTATACACTATTGCTGGGAATGCAAATTAGTTCATGTGAAAAGTCCCTGCGGAGGGAGAGAGATCCAAGAGGGCTGATTACTAGCAGCTCAGGATTGTAGCTCCCAGTGAAAGCACAGAGAATGAGAGGACGCCACACTTTCAGACGAATTTTTGTTGCTCACGGACAAGGAGATTCCCAGCGGAGGAGCCCCACAGGTCACCAGCACAACTCTTGTGGCTGGCGCGGTGGTTCTTGGTGCAGAGTAAATGGGACTGCGTTCCCTTTTGGTCGATGTTTGGAGCTTCGGGAAGGCATAGTTGCCTATTCAGCTGATTGAAAAAGGGACTCGAGAAGGAAGCCAGACCAGAGATTCCCGGGCAGAAAAGCACCAAGAATCTTAACACCACTGTTTTGGCCGGCGCGGTGGGTCGCTCAGATTCCAGCTCTGGGAATCAACAAGTTGGACGTCCACTCAGAGACCTAATTTGAAAGTCAGTAATTACAAAGATGACAGGTGGATAAATTTACAATGATGGGAAGAAACCAGCGTAAAAAGGCTGAGAATACCCCATATCAGAATGCCTCTCCCTCTACAGGGGATCACAGTTCCTCATCAACAAGGGAACAAGGCCTGGTGGAGAACGAGTGCATTCCATTACAGATTTAGGCTTCAGAAGGTGGATAGTAAGAAACTTCTGTGAGTCAAAAGAACATGTTCTAGCCCAATGTAAAGAAACTAAGAACTTTGAAAAAAGGTTTGACGAAATCCTAAAGAGAATAGACAATCTAGAGAGGAATATAAGTGAATTAATGGAACTGAAGAATACAATACGAGAACTCCACAAAGTATGCACAGGTTTTAAGTCGAATTCATCAAGCAGAATAAAGGGTATCAGACGTCCAAGACCAACTTAATGAAATGAAATGAGAAGACAAGATTAAAGAAAGAGTAAAAAGGAATGAGCAAAGTCTCCAAGAAATATGGGACTATGTGAAAAGACCTAATTTACGTTTGATAGGTGTACCTGAATGTCATGAAGAGAATGAATCCAAGCTGGAAAATATTCTTCAGGATATTATTCAGGAAAACTTTCCTAACCTAGTAAGGCAGGAAAATGCTCAACTTGAGGTAATACAGAGAACACCACAAAGATATTCCTCAAATAGAGCAACCCCAAGACATATTAATTGTTAGACTCACCAGGGTTGAAATAAAGGAGAAAATTCTAAGGGCAGCTAGAGAGAAAGGTCAGGTTACCCATAAAGGGAAGCCTACCAGATCCACAGCAGATCTCTCAGCTGAAACCCTACAAACTAGAAGAGAGTGGGAGTCAGTATTCAATATCCTCAGAGAAAAGAATTTTCAACCCAGAATCTCATATCCAGCCAAATTAAGCTTCATAAATGAAGGAAAAATAATTTTTTTCATGAACAAGCAAGCACTTAGAGATTTCATCACCACCAGGCCTGCTTTACAAGAGCTTCTGAAAGAAGCACTATACACAGAAAGAACAACCAGTATCAGTCATCCCAAAAACTTAACGAAAGGTAAACAGTATCTCCATAATGAAGACTCTATATCAACTAATGGGCAAAATAGCCAGCTAGCATTAAACGACAATACTAAACTCACAAATATCAATATTAATCCTAAATTTAAATGGATTAAATGCCCCAAGCAAAGACATAGACAGGCAAATTGAATAAACAGTCAAAACGCATCGGTTCGCTGTATCCAGATCCATCTCATAAGCAAGAACACATAAAGACTCAAAACAAAGGGTTGGTGGAAGACTTACCAATCAAATGGAGAGAGAAAAAAAAAAAAGAAAAAAAAAAAACAGGAGTTGTAACTTTTGTCTCTGACAAAATAGACTTTAATAGTAACAAAGACTAAAAGAAACAAAGAAGGACATTACATAATGGTAAAAGGATCAATGCAACAACAGGAGTCAATGATCATAAATATATATGCACCCAATATAGGAACAACCAGATACACAAGATAAGTTCTTAATGATTTATAAAGAGACTTGGACTCCCGCACAATAATAGCGGGAGACTTTGACACCACATTGTTAATATTCGACAGATCAACGAGATAGAAAATTAACAGGGACATCTATGATTTGAACTCAGACCTGGAACAAGTAAACTCAGTGAATATTTATAGAAACCTTCACCCCAGGTCCACAGAACATACATTTTTCTCAGTATCATATTACACCTATTTTGAAAGTGACCATTGGAAGTAAATCACTCTTCAGCATTTGCACAGCATTTCACAGACTTAAATGAAATATTGGTTAGCTGTTTGTTTGTTATTTTCTTCCCTTATTCCTTCCTGTCTCTGCTGTTAAGCACAATTATCGGCATAAAAGAGGTTTTTAATACCTATTTTTAGATTGCATTCCAGCCTGGGCAATAGAGCAAGACTCCTGTTCTCTCTCCCCCTTTCTCTTTTTTTTTTTTTTTTTTTAAAAAAAAGAAAAGTCCCTGTGGAAAATTTCTCAAATAACTAAAAGTAGAATTATCATTTGACCCAGCAATCCTGTAACTGGGTATGTACCCAAAACAAAACAAATCCTCTACCAAAAACACACCTGCACTTGTATGTTCATCACAGCACTAGTCAAAATAGCAAAGACAAATCAACCCAGATGCCCATCAACAGTGGATTGGAAAAAGAACATATGGTATTAAAAATGATGGCAAAATCCACAATTACTTTTGCACCAACCTAATACATATACATCATGGAATACTACAACGCCATAAAAAAGAATGAAATCATGTCCTTTGCAGCAACATAGATGCAGCTGGAGGGCATTATCCTAAGTGAACTATCATGGAAACACAAAACCAAATACTGCATGTTCTCACTTACAAGTGAGAGCTGAACAATGGGTACACACAAACATAAAAATAGGAACCACAAACACTGGGGATTCCAAAAGGGGAAGGCAGGAAGGAGGGCAAGGGTTGAAAAATGACTTATCAAGTACTATGTTCACTACTTGCATAACAGACCATTAGAAGCCCAAACCTCGGCACCACACAATAGACCCATGCAACAAACCTGCACATGTGCCCGTTGAATCTAAGATTTAAAAAAAAAAAATTAAAAATTTTATTTAAATTTATATCTACTTACATTTAAAATTTTTAAATTTTCTATTGCTTTTTAAAATTTAAGACCACATCCCTTTAAAAAGGAGTAATTTACTCCCCAATATACTTTTCTCTATATGGCAGAGTATTGCCAAGAAACTATTATAATTTATGATATACGGTCAGGAAAACTATTTGAAAAATGCTACCAAGGCCAGCATTCTAAGGAATATCAACCAGCACCAAAACATTAACCCATTATTTATGATGTATATAAAATTACTGTTTAATTAGTTAAAAATCCTTATTGCACATTTACAGTAGTGATCCTCAACACTGTCCCACAATACAGTCTCCAGGAGCATTTTGAAACATATTACAACTCAACTCAAGTGGGACTGGGGCACTGACTTTCTCAGGAGCTCCCCAGGCAATTCCAGTGTGCATCCAGGTTGGGAACTACTGACTGTGCAAAACGCTAAGGAGGTGGGTAGGAGGAGGCCAGTGGGGAACAAAGTCACTTGGGAGAGATGCGTAAAGGAGGAAGAGAATACCAACGGTCAGTCTCAGACGCACCCATCTGTGGACAGAGAAAAGCAACTTAGAAAGACGTCAGCTCTGTGAAGAGAGAAACATCTGTTTTCAACACATCAATATTAGGGATAGCTGGAACTGCGGTGGCTGCAAAGAGACTAAGTGGTCAAAGGCCCTAGAGACACAGCTGTAGGAACATTAGGCAGAGGGATATTGGTTGAAACCAAGGGATTATATCAGAGAGCTTGGCGAGCTCTGTATGAGTACCCAGAACTGAGCCTGGGGAGACGCCAGTCATATAAGGGCAGGAGAGATTAGGGAGCAAGAGGAAGGAGAGGCAGGAAGAGAACAAGGCAAACATATACATAGAGATTTCTAGCTAAGTATGAAGTAAGTCATTTAAGCATTAGCTAAGAAATATTCAGAAATCCCACTGATTGCAAGAATCATTTCTTAATGTAGGCAAACCTCTTTTCCTATGCTTGGGTGAAGTGTTTTAACGACAATCTTCCTATTTAAGTAGTTCAAATACAATTTTGGAAGACACTGAGCCTACACGATTGTTAAGAGGGGAACAAAAAAGTATTCCTCACCTACCAGAAATTTATGGAATCGCAGGTCCAAACAATGAAAAGACAATTTATAATCAAATGTTAGGTTGTGTGGTAGAGGCAGCTTGGTTTTGAAGCACAGAGAAGAAAAATAAAACTGAATTTTCAGATTTGGACCCGAAACTAGATTCCCAGTGAAAAATAAGTGAAAGGTAACAACACAAACAACAATGACTAAATTATGAGACATCCTTTAATGTCCTTTAAAGCGGTTATGCATTTTCAAAGCACCAACACTCACTCACTGCAGAGTTAAGTCATGAGAAAAATCTCTGCTATATTGCCATCATACACCATTTTGCCATTTCAATGATTAAGGGCCTCCATCTTAACTTTTTCTCTAGTTTAAAAGGAATTTGCCATCTCTATATATCTGCCAAATAAAATGTGAAAGGAATACTTTCCCCTCCAAAATTTTAGAGGTTGTCTTCCAACAAATAATCAAGAAGGGAGTAATCTCTTACACTCCCAGGACCCCTGCAGTTTATTTTTATGGGTTTTAAAAATTATTTCCAGTTCCAAGAACAAATTCTGCAGGATTTTTAAGTTAAAAAAAGATAAGATGCCTGTGTCTCTTTTTTCCCATGGAAGTTGAGGCAACTTTTGCCCCAGCAGCCAAAACCAAGAGGCATTAAAGGCCTCAACAGCCCCCTTAAAACAGTCAAGAGAGCTTTAGTTCCACAACCACGCCATCTACTTGTTTTAATTTTAATTTTTTAAATTTTTATTTTCTTAAGAGTCTTGCTCTGTTGCTCAGACTGGAGTGCAGTGGCATGATATTGGCTCACTGCAACCTGTGCCTCCTGGGTTCAAGTGATTCTCCTGCCTCAGCCTCCCAAGTAGTTGGGAGCCACGATGCCTGGCTAATTTTTGTGTTTTCAGTAAAGATGGGGTTTCTCCATGTTGGCCAGGCTGGTCTCGAACTCCTGACCTCAGGTGATCCACCCAACTCAGCCTCCCAAAGTTTTGGGATTACAGGCAAAAGCCACTGCGCCTGGCCTCCACTTGTTTTTATAATCATCCTCCTGACCCCAACAGTCCATCCTTCCTCCTGAGAGAAATCTTCCCTGAGAAAATAGATTGTTTCAACAAGAGACTCAGTTCTGGTCCATCTGGACTCCTATGAGACCCTTCCAAACCAGGCATTCCTCTTTTCTCCAAATCATAAGATTTCCAGAGTCCAAACAACACCCATTAAACATTTGGTGCATTATCCTAACATTAATGAGGGGAGGAGAAAGCCTCAGTGTATACTTTTTCTTTACTATTTTAGGACAAAGGCCTATATTTGGACAGACTTGTGATAAAGAGTGCAAAACTAAAAGACAACAGAATTCAACTGAATATAAAAAGAGACTTCCACAAGAATTGTTCAGAAACAAAATGGGCTACTGTAACACAAGAAGCAATGTGTTGAAAGCATAAGAAAAGGTAGAGGCTTCACACATGGGCACGTTCGGCTTTCAGTCTCAGCTCTTTCCAAGTCTAAGGTCACGTATCAAATAACAATTCCTAACTTGCTTTATTTCTAATGTGAGAATATTTACCATAACAGCTCCGGGCCAGCCACTCTGCTAAGAAACTTACACCTACCAACTCATTTAATCCCCAAAATAACTCTAAAAAGCAGGTACTGACTACAACATTTCTCATTTTATCAATGAGGGCACTGTGTGGCACAGGAGACTGAAAAACTTGATTTGAAAGTCGTATGGCAAATAAATATGGCGCTGAGATTCATTCAGTCTTGCTCTACAGTCTGCTCCCTTAATTGCTAGTCACTCAAAAAATTGCAGCCGCTATTGTAATTTATTATTACTGATATAAAATGACAATATTATTTATCATACGATATTACATAGTATATAAAATTAAATTGTTATTAAGCTGCCTGATGCTGGACATGTTCCAGCAGAAGTTAGAAACTCCCCTGAGTGATCTCTAGGGTTCCTTCCTACTCTTATGACTTTATTCCATGGTGGGTCAGTCTGGTTCTTTGAACTGCAGAGGAAGATGTTATGACATCTTAGCTCTCTATATAAGCTAGGACGCACTAATCCCATTACCATGTGGCAAACCTCTACCCAGGGAAAATGTAGGTGGTTTTGAATATTCTGGAAACGACCTGCAAGGAGACTAAACTATTGAAAATGGATGCCTTGGCTCATTGTTCAAAATTTCAAGATGCAGCTTAAGCTATCAATACAAACATTTGCTGAATTCTGACGTTCCACCTTCATTTGGAAAATGTCCAACAGAAAGAATTTGAGTTATTTCTTTCTTTTCCATTCTTTTATACTGCAAGAGACACACATCTCTATGAGCCGGTGTTTCTCAAAAAAAGTCACCAGGGATAGGATCCCAGAAAGCTAGAGAGTAGTGTCAGCTACAGTACAGACAATTTCTCCAACAAAATTGCCTCGTTCCAGACTCCCTTCTTGGCACAACATGTACTTTCAAAAATAGTAGCCCAATTTCACAAGCAAGTTGGAACCCACTGATCCTGACTTCTAAAATACTGCATTCCTTCTGCTGCTAGTAATGCTCAAAATATGTCTCTTAAAATTGCTTGTCAGTCTCCTTTTAACAGGGCCAATTCCTTTTCTCCTGAGACAAAAGCCTGAAAACCAGAAGCCTAGGAAAATGAATGGATCATGATCTTGCTGGCATGTTTGGCAATGAACTTAAAGTAGTCCCCGCTTTCCAAATCAACTCCCCTCCCCACTTTGTGATGAGAATTTGAATGATCTGAAAGATCCTGGACCCGGACCATCTTTAAGTTTTAAAGAATTTTCCCTTTATAAAGTTTTTCCCCCACAGTGACTACATGGTTAAATTATCACAAATTACACTCAAGGAAAAGATTGAAAGTTACTTTCTTAATTTATGTGCTGGTCTTGTACACAGGAGATTAATTTGACCAAACCAGTTATGTCTTTGTGTGTTAAAATATAATTGGCAAAAAATACGTAATTGTTCATTTTTAATGATTAAATTGTGGAATATATTCTCTTGCAATTCTTAAATGTAGACAACTGAACTATTCAGTAAAGTAATTAAATGAATCCATGTTCATGTTTATTCCATGGTGGGTCAGTCTGGTTCTCTGAACTGCAGAGGAAGATGTTATGATACCTTAGCTCTCTGTTCCTGCCACAAGCTAGGACCCACCAATCCCATTACCACATGGCAAACCTCTACCCAAGGTAGAGGTTCATGACAATAACAGTTTTAAAGGTTATTTAAGGAGAAAGTCCAAAATGCTAAAATTTCATTTTATTCCTATAATCTAGCTTCCAGCATCAGAAACCAATTACAAAGAAATTATTTTCTCATTACACACATATGAGTGTGTGGACACTCATACATTACAGGAATCCACTCATCATGGTGGAGGGAGCTCAGAACTAAGACTCAGGTAAGCTCTGATCTGTTTCAGATGGTACTGCAAAGTCAGTCTTATTATGTTGGCCAACTGAACTATATGTCTCAACTTCCTTAACTGTAAAAATAAAATACTAGATGATCTCACAGGTCCTTTCTAATTCAATAACCATTCTAGAAAGTTCTCTATCTTCACTAAAGAAATTAATCTCTATTAGAAATGGACTCATTTTCACTTTCTACTGCTCATTGCTCTTCTTTATCTGAGCAGTTGTTTTCTAAAGAAAAAAAGCACCCCAAAGAAGTATGTCTAACCCAAAAGAGGCAGATTCTTCTCTTCTATCTATAGTATCTGATTCAGGGGTTTGGAGGACCACATTTGTAAAGCAATCAACTCTTGCTAATAAGTAAATCTTCCCCAACGCCACTTGAATTTGTAATTGTATCCCACATTCTAAGGTTTAAAAAAGAAACCTTATGTAGTGTGTCTGTGTGTGCGCGTGTGCGTGCGCATGCACTCCCCCAGGACTGAAGAGCATGTATCTCACCTGTGCCTTTTTCTTGGCCATATCTTGAATTACTTATAATCAATAAATGTGCTGTTATAGACGGTTTGATCCAATTAAATCCAGGAAAAACAAGCCATATTAGAGGTGAAGCTGACAGTGATGCAAAAGGAACAGAGACACCCTAAGGAAGGGAAGCGGCAGGAGGGAGCAGGTCTATCTTTCCAAGAGTACTCAGATGACTACACTTATTTGGGAAACTTTTAAGGCCAGGGGGAGCAAAGGAGGGTTTAAAATTTGGCCTGACAGACTCTGACTGTTCATAACTCAACTGTCAAAAAGCTTTCAGAAAAACATTTCATTTTTTCCAGACACCTTTGATGGACAAGAATGAAAATGGCAAATAACAACACTGTAAGTTGCTATCCTTTCCCTTTTTCCCATAATTTTTAGAAATCACGCTTGAGCATAAAAAAGCAGCATCAAGCACAGAGTTCACTTTGTATTTTGGGTATAATACTTCTTAGGGAGCAGCAGAACAGGGAAGACGAGAAAGCAAAGCTGAGGGGAGGTGGTGAAATCTGGAAGAATGACTACTTCTCTTTCCCTCTAGCTCTGATCTGGGGCCACCTCACACCCAGTTCCAATGGCCTCAGGAGCAATCATAAAAGGGGAAACAGAGAAAGGGAGTAGGAGGCAAAGGAAGGTAAGGGAGAGAAAGCATTCCTTAAGTGTCAGCTTTGTAGTGATTTCTTCCCATGGACTGTGGTATGGAAAGTGGGGAACACTAACTTTAAAGCAGAGAAACCTGGCAATTACTGCATCGGCCAGGTCAGTGGGGTCAACATCCACGGTAGTATATGCCCTTGACATGACGGGGTGAGAATGGCGCATCACCTCTGTGATCTTCCTCCCCAAACCAATGACCTAACTCCAATCATGGGGAAAACATCAGACAAACCCTAACTGAGGGACATTCCACAAAATACCCAACCAGTACTTGCTCAAGTCATAAACAAGAAAGGCTTGAGAAACTATCACAGCCAAGAAGAGCCTAAGAAGATGTGATTAAATGTAATGTAGTATCCTGAATGGGACCCTGGAACAGAAAAAAAAAGATATCTGGTAAAAAGTAAGAAATTCTGAATAAAATATGAAATTTAGTTAGTAACTGTATCAATATTGGTTCATAAATTATAACATGGGCTATACTTATGTAAGATGTTAACAATACAGGAAATAATTAGAAGGATATATGGGAACTCTGTGCTAATGTCACAAATTTTCTATAAATCTAAAACTAAAAGCTTTCTAAAAAACTCAACAGACTTTATTCTTGTACAGCTCACAATTAACATTTTGGTACTCCACTCTCAAATATATGGAGTAA
Organism: Saimiri boliviensis; assembly: GCF_048565385.1. Lineage (NCBI taxonomy): Eukaryota > Metazoa > Chordata > Mammalia > Primates > Cebidae > Saimiri > Saimiri boliviensis. The sequence continues at coordinate 71,300,017 of NC_133453.1, forward strand.
CCAGGCATAATGAACATTTGAGGAGAGGCTGCAGAATAAAAATAAAAGAAAAGTATAAACCAACAACGAAATGACCGCCAGAAGAAGCAGAAGAAAATAACTGTAGAAAAAAATCATTAATTAGTACTCTTATAGAGACTCAAGAAGATACTGCATCCATGATAGATGAGCAAGGACCTTTGAAAAAAGAACAATCAGAATACATTAGAATACTTTGAAGTTTTAAAAAAAGATTACAATGGTTGAAATGTTACAAGAAACCAATAGGTATGGAAAACAAGTAAAGAAAAATCTCAGGATATGCAACAAAAAGATGATGAAGTGGTTTTAAAAATATGAAAGAAAAAGAATTCAGGAGGGCATGTGATGAGACTGTCCTGTATCTTTTTTTCAATTGTGGTAAAATACACATAACAAAAATTTACTGTATTAACCATTTTTAATTATAAAGTTCAATGATATTAAGAATATTCACACTATTGAGCAACCATCACCACCATCCATCTCCAGAACTCTCTTCACCTTGCGAAACTGTAAACTCCATATCCACTAACAGTAACTGACCATTCTCCTCTCCTCCTAGCTCCTGGCACCCAGCATTCTACTCTCTGTCTCTATGAATTTGACTATTCTAGGTATCTTATATGAGTGGAATCATACAGCAGTTTTTCTTTTATTAATGACTTATTTCACTGAGCCTAATGGCCTGAGGGTTTAACCCTTGCTGCAGCATGTATTCAAATCCCCTTCCTGTTTAAGGTTCAATGATATTCCAGTGTGTGTGTGTGTGTGTGTGTGTGTGTGCGTGCGCGTGCATGCACACACGTGCATATGTGTATGTATATCTCACATTTTATATACCCATTCATCCACTGATAGACACATGGGTTAATTCTAGCTTTTGGCAATTGTGAATCCTTTATCTTAATTACGGTGGTAGTTACACTACTAAATGCATTTGTCAAAACTTATAAAACTGTACACTAAAATGAGTAATTGTATGTAAATTATATTTCAAAAGTTTTAAACTTTAAACATAAAAGGAAAAATAAGAAAAACAGGGTTAACTGAGAAGTTCCAACAAACCAGAAAGAGTCTATTTGCAGAAAACAGAACAGAGATTATCAAGACATTTTCAAAGAAGTAACACAAGAATATAGCCCAAAGCTGAGGTTTCTAAATCCTCAGCCTGAAAGGGCCCACAAACGTTCAGCACAATGGAAAACAAAACCAACTCTTGTCCAACACTGTGAAACTTCAGAACACCAGTAAGACACACAGGAAAGAGAATCAGACAGGCAAGAAGACTTCTCAGCCACACAGGAAGCAAAAAGACAACACACAGCAATGGCTTTGAAGTTTCAAATGAAGGAGAATGATTTTCAGTCCAGAATCTTCCAATTAGCCAAACTATCAATTTAATGGGAGACAATGGATGAGAAAAGTAAATAAAAGGAAAAAAATACAAAAATCCAAGAACACTTATTTTTTAAACTTCCTTTTGCAGGAAGTTATTTACAGATGTGTTCTAACAAAATGTAGAATTAAACTGTGAAAGGAGAAGGTACAGGATGGAGGAAACAATGGATTCAAGCAAAGAGAAATGGAGACTTAAGAAGATGGCTGTGTTTGCAGGGACATGGATGAAGCTGGAAACCATCATTCTCAGCAAACTGACACAAGAACAGGAAACCAAACACCGCATGTTCTCACTCATAAGTGGGTGTTGGACAATGAGAACACATGGACACAGGGAGGGAAGCATCACTCACCAGGACCTGGGGGTTGGGGGAATAGGGGAGGAATAGTAGGGGGTGGGGGTATTAGAAGAAATACCTAATGTAGATGATGGGGTGATGAATGCAGCAAACCACCAGCATGGCAGGTGTATACCTATGTAACAAATCTGCACAATCTGCACATGTACCCCAGAACTTAAAGTATAATAAATAAATAAATAAATAAATAAGATAGCTGTGCAGCATATGCAGAAAATCAATTAGTCTAGATTGGGACAGGAGGATGGAGAGAAGCAGCAAGAATAAAGGAGATTTGAAAAATTTTGCATTCGGAATCTGTGGAGAGACATATTACAATAAACAGCATGGCCACTATATCCACATGACACAGGTTCAAATCCCAGCTATACCACTTAGTGCTTGTACAGCCTTGGACAATTTGCTTAGCTTGTCTCCATTCCTCAGTCTTCTCATCTGTAATAATTCCTACCTTATAGGTTATCATAAGGATTAAGTTAGTTAATTCATGTAAAATGATCAGAAATTACCCAGCATATTGGGCCCTTAATAAAAGTTGGCCAAGATGATAGTAGTGATAATGGTTAGAAAGTAAACAACAAAATTTTTAAAAACTCACAGACTCTACGAAAAAGAAAAAAAAAAACACTGAACAAGAAAGGAAACGTAATCACAGCTCTTGGTTTTATAGAACAATTACTTATGATGACAATACAGTCACACTTCACTTAACGATCAGGGCATGTTCTGAGAAATACATTGTTAGGCAATTTTATCGTGTAAACATCACAGAGTGTACTCATACAAACCTGGAAGGTATCATCCACTACATGCCTAGGCTATGCAGTCTGCCCTATTACTCCTAGGATACAAATCTGCATAGCACATTACTGTACTGAATATTGTAGGAAATTGGAACACCATAGTAACTGTGAATCTAAACACATCTTAATATGGAAAACGTATAGCAAAATATTTGTTTACAAAACATAAAAGATGGTACATCTGTTTATAGGGCACTTCTGGGTTCTGTTAACTAAAATATATGAACTAAAACGACTGTCTAAACCACTTAATCCATATGGAGGAATCAGAATTAAAATAATGCTTTTTTTTTTTTTTTTTTTTTTTTTTTTAAATACACAAGATCAGATCCTAGGCTTTGCCAGAATCTAATCCTATGTATCAAATAACTTGGGTTGTTTTTTTTGGTAACCAAATATTATAAAATATAGAGTACTATATCTAATATATTACTGATTTTAAATTTTTTTCTTGTGATTATATATTTTGACCATGTTATTGTTACCCTCTTGTTATACATAAGGAAATAAAGAGATAAACAGTTTGGAAACTAAAACAACACGAAAGTAAACATTGCTGTTTTCTGTATTTGTTTTTGTAGAGACAAGAGTCTGTGTTAATCAGGCTGGTCTCAAAGGCTTAGCCTCAAGTGATCCTCCTGCCTCAGCCTCCTACAGTGCTGGAATTACAGGCGTGAGCCACTGCACCTGACCCTACAGTTGTCTTCTGAAAGAAAGCCACTGGTCTGGCCTCAATGCAATCTTTCTTGATGTTAAAATGTATCAGTACACCAAGTACTCTATAAATACTGAGATTCATCATCTATTATAACAGTTCATCCATTATTTAAAATATACAGACCACAAGAGCTAGACCTCAGACATGATTAACCCAACATTCCCATTCATAGATGGAGACTGAGAACTAGAACACGAGTTTTTCCCAGTGCCAGAGCTACTGAACAATGGAGGCAGGGTCAGAATGCAGTTCTGGTCACCACTATCCTCCCTAAATTTCACCTGGTTCACAGACCCATTATTCTCCAATATAAAAACTGGAATAAATGTGTGGAAATTTCAGTGGAAAATTAGGGCTGTAAATATTCACAATGTGTTCAAAAATGAAACTGGTTGTCTTAATGGCATTAACTTAAAGGTTATTTTTATCTTAGATAATTTTACGATAAAATAAGAGAAAATAGTTATTGCTCTCTATGGGGTTTACTGCTGTTGTCATCCTACAAAAAGTAAGTCATGATACATCATTTGAATACTGTTTAAGAATGTTTAAATTTGTGTCCAATAAAAGGAGCACTGGGTCAAATCAGCAGGGGCCTTTAAGAAGCCAACTGATGGTATAGCATCAACCCTTAAAGAAGAGAGATTCTGCCAAGAATGAGTTAGTCTGAACTCTTCTGTAGCCAGTATGAGGCACAACAACAATGGCAATAGAGAAAATGCAATTACCACTTAAATTACCATCTAAAAAGTAAAAATCCACAATTAACCTAAGATAGATAAGAGACATAAAAAGTCATCTAAAGGAACAAATTGCCCCCCAAATCTAAAAACACTTAACACTGACCTGATTTCAGACACTAAGATTTTTTTAAATTTAGTTTTATTTATGTTTTTACTATACTTTTTAAGTTCTGGGATACAGGTGCAGAACGTACAGATTTATTACATAGGTATATACATGCCATGGTGGTTTGCTGCACCCATCAACCCATCGTCTACATTAGTTATTTCTCCTAATGCTATCCCTTCCCTAGTCCTCACCCCACAACAGGCCCTGGTATGTGATGTTCCTCTCCCTGTGTCCATATGTTCTCATTGTTCAGCTCCCACTTAGGAGTAAGAACGTGTGGTATTTGGTTTTGTTTCTGTGTTAGTTTGCTGAGAATGATGGTTTCCAGCTTCATCCATGTACCTGCAAAGGACATGAACTCATCCTTCTTAAGACACTAAGACATTTTAAGAAGGGGTGCATTGAGGGTGCTTAATAAAAAATGGAAGATTAAAAGCAGAGGCAGTGGCTCCAAGGCACAGTTGAAAGTGTTCGTTCAAGCCTTGTCTAGGGAGAAAGTAAACTTGACTTAAGAAATGTGCTGGCCTGAGGATGCAATTAACCCAGCCTTTTACAGATCATTCATCAATTTTTAACTTAGCCCAACACAACTGTTTCAACCCAGGAGGCCTTGCTATTTTATTTAGATTTTGCTGATTCTTTCAGAGAAGCAACACTATGAACCCTGAAGTTATAAATTTATTCAAACACCGAGGCAAACAATCCTACTGTAAATTAATGTTTTCCAAACTCTGGCCATCAGTTACTGAGAAAGGATTTACCAGCTCGTAGCATCGTCCTTTTCTACTGCATAAGTAGAACTCAGTGAATCAGGACCAATCACAGAATAAGGACAGACAAGAGAAAATAAAAGATCAAGAACTGGCTTCATGCTCAGTGATACAACTTTAAATAGGGAACCATCTAAGAATAGAGGGCTTGACTCCCATGTCAGCTCATTTTTAACGTATGTGTTAAATATTCTATGACCTATGCTTAAGGCACAGTTAGCAACCTGAAATATCTAATCGTTATAAATCTGAAAAAAAAAAATTTCTTACAGAAAAACAGAATGAGGAAGAGAGGGAGAGAAGAGGAAAGAAAGAAATTAGAATTAAAATAATGCTTTTTTTTACATACACAAGATTACATTCTAGGCTTTGCCAGAATCTAATCCTATGTATCAGATAAATTGGGTTGCTTTTTTTTTTAACCAACTATTTTCTTTAACTTGACAGTTTTAGAAAAGAATGTCAAGTAATAAATGTAAAAAGAATGATGGAAATTGTAGAAAGCACCATTTTGCTATCATCATAGAGGTGGCTGATTCAGGTGGAAGTTGTCCTTGAGTGTCGGTGGAAGGAGATTTGATAAAGAATGAGAGGCAAAACCTTGGTAAACCTCCCCACAAAATACTAATCAATTACAAAGAGGAAAATAGTAAACATAACGTGTAATCCTGGCATACACCAACATGACCATGTGATCTAGATTATCACTACCAACTGGCAGGCCACATCAGCACCTTACGCCTTCAAGGCAATGCTCTTAGAGGAACGCAGCATCATTTTGTGCATTCCACCAAGAATGCATTAACTGAGCCCAGTCTTGAGGAAACGCCAGGAAGATCCTACATCCTACTTAATTAGAGGCCTATACGCTTTAAAACTGTCAAGGATACAAAGACAGAGAAAGACAAAGGAACTTTTCCAGAATGAAGAAGTTCAAAGAGACATGAAAATTAAATGCAGTATGTATTTCTGGGCAGGATCTTGAACCAGAAAGGAAAAAGGCCTATTGTTGAGTTCACAATGATGACATTATAAACTGAATGACAGTGCTGTGCCAATGCTTGTTTCCTGATTTGGAGTGTTGTATATACTGGTTATATAGAAGAATATCCTTGTTTGGGGAAAAAAGCATATTGAAGCACTTAGAGGTGATGGGACATGTAGTCTGCAGCTTGATCTCACAAGGTTAAGCAACAGACTAAAGATTACACACACACACACACACACACACACACAGAGTACAGACACACATACACGCACACAGTACACACATGGGGCAAATACAGTAAAATGTTGACAACTGGGAATACAGGAATGCTTTGTTCAACTTGGCAACCTTTCCATGTTTGAAATCATTTTGAAATTTTTTTAAAAATTAATCCATTGGGAAAACATATATTATAACCTATGCCATATATTTAATTGAAGAGAATGATCTCGATATGAAATTAGCCACATTTTTTAGACATGAACATTTAATAATATGGAAAGTTAGCAATCTACTTGCTACAAATCTGCTTTAAATGATACAATGCTTTACTCCTTGTAAAAGTTACTGTATCTCTGGCCTACCAATCAATTCTCTTTCTTGAGAAGTTTGAATGAAGACAAAAAGAGTCATCTGGTTAATAGCATCAGAAGCAGCAAAGGTGGGAACAGTTTATCATGGAGTCCCTATGAATTCTATTCTATGAAACCTGTGAGTTTCTCGTCAATGGGATTCAGAGCTTTGCAAGGGAAGGAAGTTGCTCCCAATTTCTGTACTGTTATATCCTGATGTATCTCACTCAATTGTAAAGTATTCTGTAAACAGCATGCCACCAATAGTCAAATACCAAAGGGGGCTACTATTCCTTATAGAGAGTCCTTAATACATGTTCAGAAAGATGTACAAAATATTCATTTAACAATAAGTAAATGAACAAGTAAAACATCATAATCATAAAACAGAACTAATCTGTAGCGGTTAAAACAAGTAACTTTTACCCATATCAAAGGATGCTGCCTCAGAAAAGTGGGTTATACAATGATACAATATGCATCATTTATGTAAATTTTTAAAACTAATAAAACAATTCATATTTAATTCATAAACATAATAGGCAGCAGTATAAGAACCAGACTAGAAGGAGAGGTACTGAATTTGAATGTAGACTAGAAGAGGGGAATAAGACTGGAAATGGACCAAGTGAATTTTATCTGTAATGTTTCATTTCCTTTACCAAAAAACAAAACAAAACAAAAAAAAAACCAGACATAAAGCAGCAAAATGTTAGTGATTTTTTTTTTACTCTGGATGGGGTACAAGATCCTTGTTATATAATTATGTTGTTATAAAGGGGTTTACTCATAATAACAACCTACTGAATCATTTCCAGGCCATGTAATTTAGCACAAAATAATGGTACCTGCCTAGGGTCTAAAGTTAGTCCTGACTATAGAGTTAAAAATTGTGAACCGACATGAGCCAGCAGAAATTTCACATTGAGTAGAATTCAGTTCCTGCAGCATCTGATGTGAGATTTTTAAATGAATGTAATCGTGTTAAATGATTTGAAACTTTGCAAACTGTTGTTAATTTTTCAAAGTAATTTTTAAAATTAAAATGAAGCATTACTCATCCACTGCTTTTTTTCTGAAAATAACTGAATAAGTATTTAATTGACATGCTCAGTCTCCACAATGGCAAGCTAATTTTTAAAAAACTGTCCAGCAAATATAAAGACAGTCCTCTAGATTTCAGCCTTAAAATACTAGAGCAAGAGGCATGATTGGCACCTACTTAATTTTATTACCTATATAAACTACCATGCTATGCTCACCAAGTACAGAATCAACCTATCCATAAGCATGTGTGAGGCAAGTACTATGTGGCCATCCCAGTTTATCCTTTATTGGAAGGCATGGGTTCATATAAATAATCACGCATCACTATCTTATTACTACAGAGGACTTAAAGGACTATAATAAATGATCTTTGACCTAGGATCTTATCACTTGCTATGGCCTGAATGTTTGCCCTCTCTAAAACTCATGTTGAAATTTTATTGCCACTGTATAAGTATTAAGAAGTTGGACCTTTGAGAAGGAAATAGGTCATGAGGGTTCCACCTTCATGCCAGCACCTTGATATTAGAATCCCTAGCCTCTAGAACTGTGAGTCAATAAATTTCTGTTCATTATAAATTACCCGGTCTCAGGTATTCTGTGATAACAGCACAAAACAGAATAATACTTCACTTATTGGAGAGATTAAAGACACATAAAAATAATTGTGTGCTAAGTGACAACAGGGATTATAAAGGCAACCAGTAATTAAGTAAAGAAAAAGTTCGTAGTGAAACATGGATGAGAGAAAACTGGCAGAGAAGGTAGTGAGGAAATTCCAGGTAGCAGGAAGCATATAAGACATATACAGAGGCAGAAATGAACACAGGGATAGAAAACAGGAGTTGAGCCTGATACGCACAAGCAACTTTAGGGGAGGTGACGGGCAATATGGTTGGACAGGTAGAACTGTAGAGTTTGGACCAAATACTAAGCATAGGGGAAGTCTTTGGTTTTTAAGATGGGGTCTGACTTGAACATAGGGTTTGACCTGATGATAGTAGGAAAGTAGGATAACACAACCTTCTAAGGGCTCACCACATCACTGAGGGTAAAATCAAAGTCACAGAAATACCGTATGATCCAGCAATTCCAATTCTCTATAGATGGCCAAAAGAACAGATACTTGCACATCCATGTTCATTGCAGCATTTTTCTCAATGGACAAACATTGGAAGCAACTCGCATGTCAACAACAATGAATAGATTAACAAAATGTGGCATACACATACAATAGAATATTAGTCCATCTTTAAAAGGAAAAAATTCTGGATGTATGCTATAACACAGATGAATATTTAAGGACCATATGCTAAATGAAATAAAGCAACTGCAGAAAAATAAAAATTATAAGATTCCACTTATATGAGCTATCTAGAATAGCCAAACTCATAGAGGAAAGTAGAATGGTGCTCATCAGGAGCTGCAGAGTGGGAGAAATGGGGAATCATTGTTTAATGGGAACAGGGTTCAAGTTTGGGATGCTGAAACGGTTCTAGAGCGGGGACAGTGGTGGTGACTGCATAACATTTTTTTTTCTGAGATGGATTCTCGCTGTCACCCAGGCTGAAGTGCAGTGGCACGATCTTGGCTCACTGCAACCTCTGCCTCCTAGGTTCAAGAGGCTTAGCCTCCTGAGTAGCTGGGATTATAGGCACATGCCACCACACCCAGGATTTTTTTTTTTTTTTTTTTTTTTTTTGTATTTTTAGTAGAGATGCAGTTTCACCATGTTGGCCAGGCTGATCACGAACTCAAATAAATCACCAGCCTCAGCCTCCCAAAGTGCTGGGATTACAGGCATAAGCCGCCACACCTGGCCACATAACATTTGAATGAACTTAATAGCACCTAATCGTACACTCAAAAATGGTAAAAATGGTTAAGTTTATGTTATGTATTTTTACCTCCATTTAAAAAACAAGTTAAAAGATGTCACCTTTTTACAAGCTCTTCCTACCCACTTCATTTTAAATTGCAAACTTCCTAACTTCTTCCCAATCCAGCACTTCTTACCATTATTCCTCCTCTGCCATTTTTTTTTAATTTGCTAACACCAAACATAGATATGTCTTGACTGACTTAGTTTGCTGTTCTCTCTCCTAGAATGTAAGCTCTCAAGGGGGCAGGCAGCCTGTTTGAATCCCCAGTGCCTACTACAGTGCCTGGCATATAATAAGCATTCAATAAACATTTGTGGCATACATTGTTTCTGTTATGCCAGAAGGACTGGAGTTGAAAGAGGTTAGAACCAAAGTTAGCCACTCTTAGGCTATGGCTGGACTCCAAGAATAAGACAGCAAGGCTAGGGATTTGGAATGCCGGTTATGAGAGAGAAGAACGTCCCAACCTAAAACACGCCTCCCCAGAAAGGATCTATAAGAATTTGGAAACAGGTTGGGAAAAAATGAAACAGAAAAATGTGTCAGGATGGACTTTGAGACAAGAAGAATGACAGCACTAATAAGATAAATGAGGACAGGGAGCCAGTTTTAAGAAAATATAAACCGGCCAGGAGTGGTGGCTCACGCCTGTAATCCCAGCACTTTGGGAGGCCAAGGTGAGTGGATCACGAGGTCAGGAGATTGAGACCAGCCTGGCCAACATGGTGAAACCCCGACTCTTCTAAAAATAAAAAAAATTAGCTGGGTGTAGTGGCACACACCTCTAATCCCAGCTCTTTGGGAGGCTGATGTAAGAGAATCACTTGAACCCAGGAGGCAGAGGTTACAATAAGCCAAAATAGCACCAGCCTGGCAACAGAGTGAGACTCCATCTTGGAAAAAAAAGAAAAGAAAAACCAACACAGAGCAGACACATCAAGCTAGAGGTAAGGTTCTGTGACCCAAGGATGGTTTAAACCAGAGGAATAACAAATCCACCAAAAGAGGGTGTAATTTAAAAGAAAGAGGGTCAAAGTGTGGTGGGCATAATCTGGGTGAACACTGGGAACCTAAAATACAATTCTAAGCCTCTAACCACTGAATCGACCTACTGATGGCCAAGTGGACCCCAGAGTAAGCTTGAAAACTGAATTCTCAGTGGTTGGCTGGTATCAGTGGTAGAGTCTTTTGAAGGGGCTAGTTTCGTTTAGCCTTTAGGGAAGAAAGTAAGGGAGCGAGGAAGAGATGAGGGAAAGAAGGGAGGGAGGAAGCAAAGAAGGAAGGGAGGGAGAGAGGAGGCTAGCCCAGGAGGATTTAAATCTTTGTTGGCCATAATGGGGAAAGTCTGACAAGCCTAAACCAGTTTATTTGCGAGCACCATTAGAACAGAGAGGGTTCCAGACCTCTCAGAAGCAGTGGAAGGCCTTTTCTCATTGGTATTCCAAGAGCTCGAAACGCAGTCAGGATTCTGACAGCCTCCGTCAAGGAAACAAACTCAAAGCTCAAAGAATCCAATCTGAAACTTGACCAGCGTATTCAAAATCTTGAGAGGCTCCCTGAGTTAGATTCTAACCATGAAATAGAGAAAGACACGTCATCTCCTGTCTTCCCCTGCTATTGCCCCTTCTAAGCTGGCCATATCCTCTCCTGCTCTGCTGTCTTCCACTTTTTCTGAACTTCCTTTCTTCTCCTCTTCTGCCCCCAAGCAGCCCTGTTCCTTTTACCATCTCTTGAAACTTCTTATTACTCCTTTTCAAGCTGCATTAAATACCAGCGCCAAGGAGAAAAGGGAGACCTATTCTTTTCCTCCTTGGTCTAAAACTGATCTCATGTCTATTATCAAAAACTTTCCAAACCCCAAGACAAACTCACTTGAATCTGAACAATATTTTAGTTTAATTATAAATGTCTATCAGCCAGGCCTTCCCAATGTTTATCAGCTCCTTTTAATGCTGGTCAGAAATATTTTAGCAAAAGAATGGTTGAATCAGTTGGGCCAGACACACCTGGACACTGACCTTGTGATTACAGGAGAAGAAGCCTTTAAAAAGGCTGAGGAAGTGGTTACAGAGCTGATTAAGACTATCCCAGTTAATTTTGCCACATCAGGTCAATTGTAAGACTATTCAGAGATGTATTCAGAAAAGGGATGAGCCAGTCTTGGATTTTCTCAATTGATTTGAAAAAAGCTGTCAGACAGAATTTCGGCATCAAGGATTTAGACAATCATAGCCAAGTGTTTCAATTTGCTTTTTCTTTCAAGGCTCAAAGAGACCCTTAGAACTCTCGTTCAACAACAAGATGCTGACTGGACCTCGAGAAGGCCTTGTGAATTGGCATCCATATGTGACCGCCTCTCAAAAAGAATAGAAAAAGAGAAAGATACTCAGGCAGCATGGACATTCAAATGTCAGACAGAAACTGCAAAACTAATGGCCCTACACATTAAGCAGCTCAGGGGCCTTCTGCCAAACAGCAGACCCCATCCATCTAAGGGGCAAAAGACACAACAGTACCTGATACAAAAGAACACTGTTTATTACTTTTGCAAGGATTGATCACTTTAAATGAAATTGCAAAAAATACAAAAAATAGCTTCTAAAGAATAATCCTGATTGAGCTAGAAGAAACCAAGTATTTCCCCAAAGCAGACTGACACCAGACCAGTTCCTTCCTTCATTACAAGAATAGGGGTATTGTAGGAGATAAGGGGAATTTTCCCTCTTCTAACAAATTAATTTAGTTGGGGAAAATTGTTCTTTAATAACTAAACAGTCTGATCCCTGATAGACACTGGGGCCATGCTTTCAGTACTTAATTCCACCTCTTTTATACATCCCCCCCACCCAGGCATAATCAGACCATATAAACAGTCAGGGTCACTCATCAACCTATGACAGCTTTTAAATCAGCACTGATCACTAATCTGCTGGGTCCCCTTATAACCATCACAGTGTCTTACTTGTTTCCTCTGCTCCTATCTATCTCTGACAGGGGGAAATTTCCTTGAGAAGCATTAGGCTCATATTTCTTTCTTTTTTTTTTTTTTTTGGAGACAGGGTCTTGCTCTGTTGCCCAGGCTGCAGTGCAGTGGCACAGTCACAGCTCACTGCAGCCTAGAAATCTCAGGCTCAAGCAATCCTCCCACTTCAGCCTCCCAAATAACTGGGACTACAGGTGCATGCCACTATGCCCAGCTTTTTTTTTTTCATTTTTTATAGAGACAGGGCTTTGCCATGTTGCCCAGGCTTCTCTCTCTAACTTCTGGGCTCAACGGAACAGCGCACTTGGCCCCCCCCAAGTGCTGGGATTACAGGTGTGAGCCACTTCATCTGAATAAGCTCTTATTTCTATTTCTCATTAGGGAGAAACCATTCTGGAGGTGTCTCCTTCAGAAACCTTGTCAGTTGACCTTACTCATGTCTTTCCCTTGTCTGTCACGAATTACTCAGTTGCCACTGGACACCTGGCTTTAAGAGAAATGCCTGATACACTTGGCTAAATCTAACACCGATGTGGGTCTAATACACTCAGCACCACCTACTACCAGACATATAAACTACAGACCCCAACAAACCTCTACCTAATGTAAGGCAGTGTCTCCTTGATCCTAAAGCTTTCACTGATAGACAGTCCATTATTAATGATTTCCTTTCCAAGGGACTCATAGACCCTTGCACTAGCCCCTGCAGCATGCCCATACTGCCGGTCCAGAAGCCAAACGGAAAAGGATGGAGGTCTACTCAAGACCTGAGGGCCATCAAAAGTATTGTTATCCCTCACATCCCGCTATGCCAGACACATACACAACCCTAATGCACCTTTTTGACACTCAATGTTTCTCAGCTATTGATCTCTGTGGCACCTCTTTCAGCATCCCTGTCAATCCAGCAAATCAGTTTCTCTTTGCTTTCATGTGGAGAGACCAACAGTTCACTTGCATAGTCCTTCTCCAGGGATACAGAATGTCTCACTTGTTTTTCTCATGATTTACAAGCTGATTTAATGGATACAGTCTTCTCCCACAACTCTATCCTGTTATAATGCACTGATGATTTACTTTTTGCTTTTTAAATAGGATCTCACTCTGTCACCCTATTTCAGGCTGAAGTGCTGTGGCGCAATCTTGGCTCACTGCAGCCTCAGCCTTTCAAGTAGCTCTGACTATAGGGGCACATCACCACACCCAGCTAATTTTTATAGAGATGGGGTCTTTCTGTGTTTCCCAGGCTGGTCTTGAAACCTTGAGCTCAAGCAATCTGCCTGCCTTGGCCAAAGTGCTAGGATAACGGGCATGAGCCACCACACCCGGCCTGATGATTTACTCTTATACCTCACAAGACTTTCCCCTTACTGACATACTTCACTTGATCCACCAGCTAACCCGTAAGGGATACAAGGTCTCTAAAGATAAGCTGCAGTTTTGTCAGGATTCTAGTAAGTTTCTTGAATATGTATTAACCCCTTTAGGCTTAACTATTGACCCTTCTCATCTTTAAGGTATCTTTTCTTTTTCCCCTCCTGATTCCTAAGAAACAGCTTAGAGGGTTTCTTGGACTTGCAGACTTGGGTCCCCAACTTGTCTTTGATGGCACAACCTCTACATTTTTTTTATACTTTCTTCCCGACTCCCTTATTTGGACTCCAAAAAGTAAAGAGGACTTCAAAGACCTAAAAGGTCAACTCACCTCACCTTCCACTCTAGGACACCCAAATTACGATCTCCTCTTTTCCCTTCTTGTCATAAACAAGAAGGAAAGACCATCGGAGTCCTACTCAGCCTCACGGGACCAGCAAGTAGCCCACTGGCTATTACGGTTAACAAGCAGACTCCATAGCTCAAGGACTACCATCCGTTTGAGGGCAACCGCTGCCAATTCCACCCTCATTAAGGCGACCAAAACATTAATAATGGGATCCCCTCCCACTGTATGTTCCATATTCTCACCTCTCACCACACTCTTTCAGCCAATTGACTAACCTCCTAGGAGATACTTTTCCATAGTTTGTTGCAGCCTCCTTAACCCTGCCACCCTCTTGCCTTTACCTGAAGAGGATCTCTCCCATGACTGTACCGCTTTCACAGATACTTCACTAGTCCATTTTCACACTGCTATAAAGAACTTCCCTGAGGCTGGGTAATCATAAAGAAGGAGGTTTCACTGACTCTCAGTTCCACAAGCTGTGGCTGGGGAGGCCTCGGGAAACTTACAATCATGGCGAAAGGGGAAGTAGGCATTTCTTACATGGTGGCATGTGAGAAAGAGAAGTGAGAGCAAAGGAGAAAGGGCCTCTTACAAAACCATCAGATGGGGAGCTGTGGTGGCTCAGGCCAGTTGTCCTGGTGCTTGAGGAGGTGAGGCTATATGTTTGAGGCCAACCTGAGCAACATAAGAACCCCTCATTCATTAAAAAAAAAAATTATCTCCAGGTAGATAGAGTCAGAATTAAAAAAAAAAAAAACCATCAGATCTCCTTCATGAGAACTTACTCTACTCCCTACCATGAGAACAGAATGGGGGAAACCACTCCCATGATCCAATCACCTCCCACCAGGTCACTCCCTCAACATGTGGAGATTATGGGGATTACAATTCAAAATGAGATTTGGGCGGGGACACAGAGCCAAGCCATATAAGACACCCTTCTCTCACCCTTCATGGACTTTTAAGAGACTCCCTTATCCAATCCCGATTTTATCTGGTACACTGATGGATCTTTTTTCTCAGAGATCGTACGGGTTCCTATCGGGCAGGCTATGTGGTTGTCTCTCTGATAAAGACCAATGAATCAGGCCCCATGCCACGGGCCACATCTGCCCTACAGGGGGAACTACATGCCCTCACTTGGGCCTGCCTACAGGCCAAAGATAAAATGGTTAATAGTTATACAGACAGCAGATGTGCTTTTGGAGTTACCCATGATTTTAGCATGCTCTGGAGACAGAGGATTTTTAACTTCCTCCGGACAGTCTACAAAAAACAAAGACTTTGTTTAGGCCCTCTGGGATGCCATTCAGACTCCTTGAGCTGTAGCCATTATCAAAGTCTAGGGATACTCCCTTGATGAGACAAAGGACAACAAAGACAACCATGCTGCAGATAAAGCAGCCAAAGCTATCACCCTGCAGGTGACTTTTCCAATTATGGCTGCTCAACTCTCTACCTCTCCTTCTATCTCTACTCCTCCTCTTCTCCTCCTCTCCCTTGTTCTCTTCCTTACCGGAAGATCTTTTTTCCAGACTCTGTCTCAAAAGATAGTTTCAGAGTCTGAAAGAGGGAGGTGAATAAAACAAAACTGTTATTTCAACCCTCGAAACAAAATTATGGGAAGGTCCAAACGAACATCCAACTTTAGCCAGCACTCTGCAAAGACAAACTTTAATCTGACCCATTAGAATCCAGACAAAATGATCCAATGGGGGACTTTGCTCAAGTGTCACGTCTCTGGTATACAAACTTTGCAATGTCTTGCCCCAGTACAACCCAGGTAAACCACTAAAGCCCCTTCCAGGCCAATTCTCACTCCCCAATGGTTCATTTGCTATCTGGCAACTTGATTTCATTCACTTATCACCATCCCATAGTGGTAGGAAAACAAATATGTGCTTGCAATGGTTAACATGTGTTCTCATTGGTTTGCAGCTTTCCCTTGCAAATAAGCCATAGCTCTAGGGGTGGCCAAAATACTTCCTGAGAAAATCATTCGTACCTGGTGTGTTCGAATTTTACAGTGAGAGGGGAACTCAACTCACCAGCTGCGTACTGGAAAGGATCTCAAAAATCTGGCCCATTCTACAGCACTTTCACTGTGCCTATCACTCTCAGTCCTCTGGGCTAGTTGAGCGGACTGATGAAATCATTATAGAAGAGCAGGCGAAAGTCACAAAAACTTTTAATTTTGTCCTGGCCTAAAGTCATTCCACTGGTACTACTGATTCTGCCATCCACTCCTACAGGAAAACATTGACTCTCTCCTTTTGAAATTGTTACTGGTTGGTTCATTTCTCTTAGACCAAGGTATATTTCTTCAACCCAATAATAGGGCTTATTGCCAGGGGCTCATAACGGCTATAAGGATCAACCACCACAGGTAGTAGAATCTTCTTACAGCTTCCATTCAGGCCCAAAACTCCAACATCACCATCTCTAATCTATTTACTATATATGTCGGAAGAGACATCAGTTAAGATTCCCTCCAGCCCCACTGAAAACAGCCCTATCAAATATTGTTGACTAATCCTTTTGCTGTTAATTTACAGGGAGTTGACTCCTGGGTACACATACCTCAACTGAAAAAGACACCTATCCCTGCTAAATCATGGACATTGATACTGGTATCTAACACCAAACTCAAGTTAACCAAAGCCTCATCCTTGGGCTCAAAGAAAAGGCAACAACCACAGTGAACTGCTTTCATAAGACTCGGGACCAGGCCTGTATTCAGATAAATACTTATACTCCCCTTCTATTGGCTATCACACTTGGTGTTCTAGGAATTTCTATAATTATTGTTGCCTTATGTAAAGGGGGAAATACCCACCACCATCTTCTAAATGCCTAACCCTACACCTACTTTATAAATGCTTTGTTATAAAGGAATCCCATCCCCACCCACAGTCAAAATTAGACAAGATTCATGACCCTTTCCTCTGAGGACACTGTTATTTCATTTGTTGTAAGTCAGGTGCTCTTTTACTTCAAAGATAATCCCCAAAGCTTGTCTGACAGTTTCCCTGAGATTGCATGGAACCTGTGGTTTCTCCCTTGGTTTGAATTGTTTAAATAGTTTTAAGGTTTGTTTCTCTTTCTTCCTTGGCCCTTATGGCGTTAACAGTCTTCTCCTTCTTTTATGTAATTACCTCCTTATCCCAATATATGAAATAGCGTAATTCTTTTGTTAAATTGTCCCAAAGTGTTGCCACCAGAAGAAACATCAGATTGTTGGATGTGTCCACAGCTTCCTCAATCCATTCACAATAAACACCTGCCATTAGTAACAACCATCACAGACTTTTCCAATTTCCCTGATATCACCACTTACCTGGACCAGTTCCATTCCCTGTCAACTTTCTGGGTACAATTGCTTGCACAGCCAAATATGACCACCTCTTGTTTTAATTTGTCTCCTATTACTAATGTTATACATTCGTTCTTTAACTTGAGGCTCTCTCAATCTATGAATTATTGGGTAGACAAATGAAGTCTAGAACAAACAAAGTTAAAACTTCATCCCGATTATGTCAAAAACATTTATATTTAAAATATGATGTGAATGGATTTCAGAAAGCTTGTGAGGGAAGTGACCCATGGTTCAATTTAGTTTTATCAGCACTTTCTATGAACAAGTTCATCAAAGACCATACTCTCGGGAATATAACTTGTGCTCCCCCACGTTACGTGTTAATAAGTGGCACAGGCTCTGACCCACCCACACTGCAGTAGGCACACTGCTTCTTTTGACAGCCCACACATGGTTCTCATGTGTCGGGACACTGAGTAACCTCCTTCTCCATCTAGCCCAAGGATGAGAGGTTTCCTGCTTTCCATAGACTAAAAAATGAGTCACCAGGAGGATGTCAAAACACTCGGTAGCAGAGCCTTTTGGGTACAGCAGTTCCCAGTTATGGGGTTTACACAAATAGAGACATGATAGGAAATCTATTTGCCACCCTAGGAAAAATTGCTGATGAAACCACAAAATGTATTGCAGCACCACAAAAATTGAGTCAAGAAATTTAACTCAAGTGGTTTTAGATCATTGGGCTGCATGAGACTTTCTTCTAGCCAAACAAGGAGTCTGTGCAGTGACTCAAACCACCTGTTGCACTGACGTCAACACCAGGTGAGGTAGAAATCCACACAGAAAAAAATTTCCAAAGAAACCAAATGGTTATAAGAAGTACAAGCTATACACTATGGACCCCTTCAATCACCTTACAGCTGACTCCCTACAGACTTGGAAATTGGTTTGGATCCACCTGGCAAACGCTTGTCATAACAGGGTTATGTGGTAGTGTTATAACTCACTACTCTGTTTCTTTTTCTGATCATCAAAATGCTTGTGTTCTATATTACTAATTATCACAAGTCTGTAACTAAAGCCAAGTTTATGGTGGCTCAACATGAAGAACTTACAGATAAGTCCATTTTGCAGCCTTGCTTTTGGCTTTGCTTTTGGCTCTTACACTGCTTGAAAGGCTTACACTGCTTTTAAGGCTTACTGAGTGCCTGCCCACCTCCATTCCAGTCTTGCCTAGATCATTTAATTGGCTGTAGGTCTTCTGACTCTAAGTCCCTTGACCATAGGGGTCCCATCAAGGAACAGAACCTGGGGCAGGTAGCCACATCATTCTGGCAATGTTATGGGACAAAATAAAAGTTGGGCTATCGCTGCTGCCTCTGACAAATCTCAGCCAAAAGGGGGAGAATATAAACCTAAGATAAAATTCTAAGCTGCCACCTGACTGAACAGATCTCCTCTTGGCCAAGGGGACCCCAGAGTAACCTTGAAAACGGAATTCATGGTCATAATGAGATGTGGGAGGAGGTCAGACACACCTCGTTATGCCCCCTCCCTCACTAACCACCATTAGGCTTTCTTCCCTCCCTAAGGGCCAAATAGAAACCAGCCCTTTCAAAAGACATCCCCACTGGTATGGACCAACCACCTGACACTGCTCATCCCTTCTGCAATTTCAGTGCAAGGACTGACCAGCACTCCTTCCTGATAAGGGACCACCAGCCACAGCGTGGTTCTGGCCAGTCTACAGAGGATGCACACAAACGACCACTGTGTCCTCTGCTTCATCTTTGGATATAAAGAGCCTAACTGAAATACATTTTCATGTTAAGTCTCCACCCCCAGGTGAGCATGGGATGCATGGTGCATACACATTAGCCTGCTGCGCATGTGCATGCCACCCTCTCATGAATATTCATAGCTTCTCCATAATCTGCGGAACATGTATACCTGGCCACCCTGCTTAGCGTAAGTTTCTGTGCCTTTTGGGCCTCTCTGGAAGCACTGCTTTTCAGTTTCGGCCAGAGGCTTTGCTTCCCGCCAGCAGGTTGTGGTATCCTCTTTTAGAAATAAAGCCTTCCTTTCCAAATTCATAGATTTGTGATTTTTTTCAGTCAACAGCACATACCAAAAGGTCAGGAGTCAGGAGAAAGAGAATAAAAATCCAGCATTAGGATGACAGAAGTCCAACCAGAGGTGGAGGGGGATTAAAAAGGAACAAGTGCCACAAAATTTGACAAAGAGGTTATAGACAACCTTAGAAAAGGGTTTTAAATGTTGGCAAACACTTAGCAATATGACTATTTTTGGGGTTGCAGTGTTTATAAAACTGAAGCTTAATGATAAGTGTTTTACATTGTGGATCTTCTGCCAGGTAAGAAACGGGGCCATGAAGATGCTGGCTACAAGAGCCCATCAGAAAGAGGAATGCAGGAGGCTTGGTATCAGAAGCCTCCTTTGAAGATCAATGGCTGTTTCCCATCATTATTAATAAGGGTCTCCCTAACTGATCTTCTCCACTTACCCAAGCATCTTTAGGTTCTGATATTTCAAAGTCACCATCATCTCTAATCTGGATTTTACAGGAGTCTCCTAACTGGTTTTTCTGTGTCTCCCCTCTATGCAGCAACCAAGAAGGGATCTCATGTCATTCAATGGCTCAAAACCTAGTAACAGCATCCCATGTCACTCACATAGTAAAAGTCGGGGGTCGGGGGCATCCTGGGGCTTCTCAAGGCCTTCTGCGATGAGCCAGCACCATGTCACCAACTTTGTCTGCTCCTGTTCTTCACCTGCTCATCCTGCTGCAGCCAAACTGACTCTCCCTCCTTTTGCTGAAGAGGTTATGCAGGTATTGCCATGGGGTCACTGCCCTTGCTGTTGGCTCCCTCACCTCCTTCAAATCTCTGCTCAGAGGTCACCTTACCAGGGAGTTCTTCCCTGACCACCCACATGCAAGCTCACCTACAGTGTTCCCATTCCTCTGTGTATATATGTACTTAGGTATCGATCTTTCTTTTCTTTCTTTCCTTCTTTCTTCCCCTTCCTTCCTTCCTTGTTTATTGCTGTGGTATTTATTTCATTGGCTCATAGTTTACTAACTGCCTGAAGGACACAGAAGGTGCTCAGCCAGTATTTGTTGAATTTGAAAATCCAAATTAATTCCTTCTACTCAAACTAGACAAAACTGTTTCTAACACACAACTCAGTCACCATTGTTAGACTCTAAATATCCTTTCTGTCTACCACACCTTCTTTTCTTTAAGAGAGTATTCTACCCGCCTCCTTTCAGATTGATCCTTCCCAAGCTACCCACGCCCCCTCTAGACTGTGGTTCACAGCGGTTTACTTACACTTGAGACACAGTGACAAATTATCCAGGTCTGCTTTCCCTGCCTAGGCTGGATCAGAAATAGCAGAATGGATAGAAGACTTTTAGGGACAGGTATATTGATGGCGTTATTTAAAAGCCTCACTATCTAATACACATCATTCAATGTTGATAGTGATGGCTGTACATTGTTAGAAAAATGTTAGATTAAGTACATCAAATTCTGCTTGTCAGCCATGAAGCTGAAAATAAATTTTCATTTTAGAATTAAATGGAAGCCTCAAACTAATCTAGAAAATTCCTATGTGAATCATGTTCGTTGATCATGCTAGATTCCTTTAAAATCTAGAGCTACTACTAGAAACAAGATGAGCAACATAATATAACTAAGTTCTCTACAAATAATGATGATATCTTCTATGAGGTACTTTCAGGTTTATTAAAAAAATTTTAAATATATTTCATGGGACTCCCACAGCAAACCTGTGAGTAGGCAGGTAAGAAAGTGATATGCTATCAACTTGACACACAATTACAGAGTTGGGCTCTGTGTGGGGGTGTCCCAGGTGCTGGTGATAGCATGAGGACCCAAAAGACAAGAATCCCTTCTCATGGAGCCCAATGGCTTCCTATCCTTTTTGCCTTAAACTCAGAGCACTCAGTTATATCTAAGTATAAGGCAATCTCTACTCCAGCTCAAATCTTTAGTTGTTTTACATACAATATGTTACTATTTCATGGTGCTATTCTGCAAAAAGTATCATGACTTCCAAGTTTGCTGTCAACCAGATTCCTTTTAAAACTACTATACTAGTATCATTGTACATGTATCACATGATATATGTTCAAGATCATTCACTGTAACAATCTTTGTATAGGAAGATACTGGAAACAACCTAAGTATCCTTTAGTGGGATATTAATTAGGTGAAATACTAAGCAACTGATGTACAGAATATGGCACATGTCTGTGTGCACCAACATAGGACAATCCGCAAGATAGACAATGAGTAAAAAGAACAAAGTTCAGAACAGCAGCTACTGTGTTACATTCAAGGGGTGCAGGGAAGACTAGATAAAGCATGTGGGCATGTGCTTATAATTGCAAAGGATACACAGAAATAGTGGTTGTCCCCGGGGAGACCACCTGAGTAGTTGGGAGACAGGGTGGGATGGAGACTTAAGTTTTGGGGAATACCTTTTTTATCCATTGAATTTTTGTAACAGATGAATAAATAAATAACCACTGTACCAGATGAGTGCACAAGTCAAAATGGAAACAATAATGCCTGGCCTCAAAGGAGAATGAGACAGATTATGACACTCTATGTGAAAACACTGGAAACCAGAAAGGAGCATGCACACATGAGTCATCACTACCTTGGGGAAAGAACTGCCATTTAATGTTCTCACTTTCAAGTTTCAGTGCTCTTGACACTGTGGTCCAAATGCAAAAATACTGCCAGATGCCCCAAGCACGTTCAAGACTTACAAGGTCTGGCCCGTCACCCTCCTGGGAAGTTTTATTTGTTTTGTTGTCTTTGTCATTTATTTATCTTAACAAGTTTGTGTTTGCTTCTCCACCTAGACTTTGAAGCAAAGATGGAACAAAGTGGAACTGAGAGACAGGGACAGTCTGAAAGCAGAAAATGGCACTGTGCAATGTTACAACTCTGACCAGTCTTTCTGATCCTTGTTAAGCACCCCAAAATTTAAACCTCAGGTGATTACTGTTTTGAATTTAAATAAAACACTTTACTTTTGATTGAATGTTGCACAGGTTCAGTAGAGAACGGTAGAATAAAAAGAAGTTAAATTTTTTAACATACTCCTCTCACCACTACTATTGCTCTATGAATAAAGTACCATTAATGACTCTGACTAAGCATAATTCACAAACCTGAGAGTCCAACTATCACAAGCTTAAGGCTATGTTTCTTGGTTCATATGTTCCCAATGAGGACAATTTTGTTCATTGCAATTCAGCCATCCCATGGGACAAACTATGTGTCATAGCAGCAGCCACATCTAAGCAAAGGACTGCCATATTCCATCCTGCATGGCAGACGCACATGACAGCAATAACTTAAGCATTCCCTGAGAATGATCCTATGGCCCAAAAAGAATGCATGTCCAGAGTTCCAAGCTAAGAAATCCAGGAGTAGACAACCCAGAGATTCATTCCTTATCTATAAGGAACATCTGAACTCCCAGCCCACCCCACAGAATGAAAGCCCTTTGTCTTGGGTTAAATGAAGGTTTCCAGGTGGAGGTCATTAAGGGAGAATGCTAAGTGAAAAAGCTCTAGATACTCCATGTTTTTACAAAGGGTAGTGGTTCTCCTGTCCAGCCTGCCACCACTGTAACACCCTGTATGTAAGTCCCCTGAATAAACCCTACAACTCTTTCACTGGCTCCAGATCTCTTCTTCAGTCTCTTGAACAGGGTGCCATCCTCACTGAAGTTGATAGGGGTCCAGCAGGTCACATTCAGCTCACTGGAAATGGCGACAAAGACCCATTTATTTTTTCCTTTGAGAGATATTGAGAAACTGTCATTTTATTTGTTAAGCATTTACAAAATATTAGACACATGTTTTAATTTAAATACTAATTATTTGATCCTCATCATAACCCGCAGAGACACCATTTTTATCCTCATTTCACAGATGAGGAAACTGAAACACAGAAAGGTTAACTAGCCCAGGGTCAAAGAGCTAATAAACATGGAAGCTGAGGCAGTCTGAGTCCAGAGTTCAGGCTCTTAACCACTATGCTCTATAAAAGGCACAAAGCTAAGCACTGGGAATCTACCAGGGAGCAAGACAGACCCCATCTCTCTCCTCTCCTCTCTGAACCCTATCTGCTAGCCAGGAAGAACTGGTAAAGAGCAAGCAATATTAACTATGCAATTACAATTGCCAAAATGCCACAGTGGAAAAGTGATGGGGCGGCAGCATAAACCGAAGGGTAAAGGACGAGAGAAACATTTCCTGAGCCCTCAGCAATTCCTCCTACAACACTGGAAAATAATGAATAATGAATAACATTCTCACTGTAGAAAGGAGGTTGTTCTGTCTTAGCAAGAAGAGGTGAAAGACAGAGGCAGAATTCATCCTTAGTCTGTGCAGTCTTGACACCAGTCTGGGTGTTAGAAACAACTCTCATACACACATACATATACACACACACACACTATATATGTCATATTGACATATATTAATATATTAATCTGTATCTTACATTATGAAAGGTTTAAGTATTTGTATTTATGTGAGTGCCTCATCAAATGCAGGGACCTGGTCTTATTGCTTTGACAATAACCACCTAATAACAAGTACTCTGCCTACAATAAGACTGTAATACATATCGGTTATTGGTGTTCATCTAAAATTGATTCCTATCATTGTTGATCTGCAGCTGCCCTATCTTAGCAGCTGCGAAGTTAAAAGAGTGAGGAAATAGTAGGCAGAAGAATAAATATACATCTCATGACTTCATTCCAAGAGCCTGTGAGGTGTTTTCACAAGTTCCTTTATTTAAGTGGCTAGGAGAGATCAGATGTTTCAGATAAGATGGAGCTGACAGGCTACTGGGGCTGATTTGAAAGAAAAAATTCATTGTAAAAGTACAATAAAGCAAATGGAATGCAACCAGAACATGCAATTTCAAGAGAAAAGAAATTTTGCATAAAAAATTATGTTTGTAAGGAGTTTGTAACAAATGGAGAAAAATTTGTGTTCTAATAATCTTCACATATTCAGAAAAAGAGCAAAGAATGACAGAAGTATACATTCCTTTATGGAATAAAACACATATTTTTGTACACAAAACATTTCTGGAAATAATACAAACAAGTAATAGTACTAATGGCTCTCATTAGGGAGTAAAAAGAAAAAGATGATTAAGAGGAAATTTTAACACTCATTGTATACTCCTCAGCTGTTTCCTATAATTTTTTTAAAAAAATTAAAACTACATTTAGAGTCTTTAAACTACGTATACAAATTGTTAAAATGCTTATGCTATAAATACAGAATAATTTTAACTGCATATTTCTCTTCCAATAAAAGAAACAAGAAAACTTAAATGTAAGGCCTAAAACTGTAAAAACCCTAGAAGAAAACCTAGGCAATACCATTCAGGACATAGGCATGGGCAAAGACTTCATGACTAAAACACGAAAAGCAATGGCAACAAAAGCCAGAATTGACACAGGGGATCTAATTGAACTAGCAAGCTTCTGCACAGCAAAAGAAACTATCATCAGAGTAAACTGGCAACCTACAGAATGGGAAAAAATTTTCACAATCTATCCAGCTGACAAAGGGCCAATATCCAGAATCTACAAGGAACTTAACAACAAATTTACAAGAAAAAAACAACCCCATCAAAAAGTGGGCAAAGAATATGAACAGACACTTCTCAAAAGAAGATATTTATGTGGCCAACAACATATGAAAAAAAGCTCATCATCACTAGTCATTAGAGAAATGCAAATCAAAACCAAAATGAGATACCATCACACGTCAGTTAGAATGGCGATCATTAAAAAGTCAGGAAACAAAAATGCCAGAGAGGATGTAAAGAAATAGGAACACTTTTATACTGTTTGACCATTGTGAAAGACAGTGTGGCAATTCCTCAAGGATCTAGAACCAGAAATACCATCTGACTCAGCAATCCCGCTACTGGGTATATACTCAAAGGATTATAAATAATTCTACTTATAGACACATGCACACATATGTTTACTACAGCACTATTCACAATAGCAAAGACTTGGAACCAACCCAAATGCCCATCAATAATAGACTGGGTAAAGAAAATGTGGCACATATACACCACAGAATACCATGCAGCCATAAAAAAGGATGAGTTCGGCCATGTGTGGTGGCTCACACCTGTAATTCCAGCACTTTAGGAGGCCAAGGTGGACGGATCACAAGATCAAGAGATCAAGACCATCCTGGCCAACATGGTGAAACCTCATCTCTACTAAAAATACAAAAATTAGCTGGGTGTGGTGGCGCCCACCTGTAGTCCCTGCTACTTATGAGGCTGAGGTAGAAGAATCACTTTAACCTGGGAAGCAGAGGTTGCAATGAGCTAAGATCACACCACTGCACTCCAGCCTGGTGACAGAATGAGACTCCGTCTCAAAGAAGGGAAAAAAAATAAAGGATGAGTTCATGTCTTTTGCAGGCTCATGGATGAGGCTGAAAACCATCATTCTCAATAAACTAACACAGGAACAGAAAAACAAACACTGCATGTTCTCACTCATAAATGGAAGTTGAACAATGAGAACACACGGACACAGGGAGGAACATCACACACCAGGGCCTGTCAGGGGTTGGCGGCAAGGGGAGGGATAGCATTAGGAGAAATACCTAATGTAAGTGACAAGTTGATGGATGCAGCAGACCACCATGGTATGTGTATACCTATGTAACAAACCTGCATGTTCTGGACATGTATCCCAGAACTTACAGTAAGAAGAAGAAACTAGAGCACTTGAGCAGTATTAACCATACTCCCGAGCCGGGCGCGGTGGCTCAAGCCTGTAATCCCAGCACTTTGGGAGGCCGAGGCGGGTGGATCACGAGGTCGAGAGATCGAGACCATCCTGGTCAACATGGTGAAACCCCTTCTCTACTAAAAATACAAAAAATTAGCTGGGCATGGTGGCACATGCCTGTAATCCCAGCTACTCAGGAGGCTGAGGCAGGAGAATTGCCTGAACCCAGGAGGCGGAGGTTGCGGTGAGCCGAGATCGCGCCATTGCACTCCAGCCTGGGCAACAAAAGCGAAACTCCGTCTCAAAAAAAAAAAAAAAAAAAAAACCATACTCCCATAGTTAATCCAAAAGAGTCGGTTTCCACTTTCTTACTTTGTCTACTTTGCTATTGTTTATAGTATTTAAAATAAGCATTTATCACTTTCATTATTGAAAAAAACAAAGATTAGAAAAGAAAAATAGCACAGAAAATATGCTAATATGATAAATGGTGCGATTATAGTTGTTTTACCAACAAGTAATTATAAAGAAGTAAAGGTTGCCACTTGGAAATGATTAAGTTCAAAGTAAAAACTAAGACTTTGCTTTTGGTGAAAAACAGCCAAATGCAAGGGCAAAGCCCTGCTTGAACAAAGGTAGAATCACTCCTGAGTTTTTAGTATTTTTAACCTAATACTCTTTCCTTCCTCATATTCTTCTTTTGCAGATGTGGTAACCCTGTTTTCTTTCACACAGTCATTTGGGAAGAGAAGCTGACAAGTCACAGACTCCATCCTCAGCGTGACGGTCAACCACCTGCAGACGATGAGGCTCTTCTCTCACCTCTTTGGCACTGCTTGCTTCTAGGTTTTTCAGTTTTTTGTTTGTTTGTTTGTTTTTGTTTTTTGTCTTTCCTCTTTCCCCTCAGAAAATGTTACCTGCCTCCCCAAAGTATGAATACAAAGTATATCTCACAAAACAGTGAAAGGGAAAAAATTGCTGTTTTAAGTTAGCCTGATGCCAAGGTGTCACTTGCTAGCAAAATAGAGAGCTTCTTTGCAAACTCTGTGGGAAGGTCTGTTGGCATCATACACACTATCATCATGTATTCTCTCCTTTGAGATACAGACATCCTTTGTAAAGCAGAAACAAAAGAAAACCAGGGAGCCCCAGTTCCTCTCTGGTAGAAGCCCACTAAAGCCTCTCTGTCTTGCTTTTCACAACTAAAATCTCTGAACACAGAAAGAGGTGAGTGCCTGGGACAGAGATGAGCAACAAAGGGAAGTATTGGTTGTGACCTGAGTGAGAAACGTACTGTTAGCTTAGCAGAAACATGCGCTCAATACTCAACAGCTACCAAAATAATACAAAGGGCAACAAATGAGGACTGAAACGTTAACAAGATGAATTCTGGAGGAGTCAAATATACAGAAATGATCTACAAGGAGGTGAGTTTCCAGTTTTTTTTTTTTTTTATTTTTTATTTTTATTTTATCCTGGCAGCTGTGTCCTGGAGCAGGACCCAGCCACAAAGCTCCACTATACAGCAGAGCAACAGGTCAGCAACGTGAGCCAATCATACTCTTGGAACCCAGTCTTTAGGACCACAGGAACCTGGAAAAGGGGCCCTCGCAGGCCAGAGAAAATGGGGGAATCACGGAGAGAAAGAAAATGGAGAAGGGAATCCCCTAATCCTGATCATGAATCAGCACAATTCCTGGCTTCACCCTAGGCTGTGCATGCATGAAACAGATCCAGAATGGTATAGCAACAGCTGAGAAAACTGAACTAAGTCTAGAAACCACTGCCCCTGAGAGGCACACAGGGGCAGACCTAGAGTTGCATCACAAAGGCTTTGAAACCTGAACTGAGATTAGCACCACTGGCCACAAAAATGTAAGACAGAAATGCAGCCTGAGTCTAGCTGAGTTTATTGCCTGCTAAAAGAATTCAGAAGATTAGAATGGGATCCAGAATCTATACCATATATCATACACAATGTCCAGGATACAATCCAACATCATTCCACACACCAAGAACCAGGAAAATATGATCAGTTTTTAGGGGAAAAAAAGCAATCCGATTCCAATTCTGAGAAACCCAAAGGACAGATACTGTAAATATCCTCCATGGTGATATGGAATGAATGGAAAGACAGAAGTTCTCAACAGAAAAATTAAAACTAGAAAAATAAGTGCACATTGTGGAAATAAAAACAGAATCTGAAATAACTTTACAGGATGGCTCAAGTTAAAATATATACATAACAGAAGAAAGAGTAAGTGAACTTGAAGAGTCAGTGAAATGATCCAATGTGAAAAACAAAGGAAAAAATTTTGTTGAGACAAATAAGCTGAGACTCCAAGATCTGCAGGAAAGCATCAAAAAGTTCTAGCATTCATGTCACTGGTTTTCTAGAAAAAAAAAAAATGGTAGAGAAATTATTCGAAGAAACTATTTGAAGAAATAATGGCCCAAAACTTCCCAATTATTAAAAGACACAAATTTACAAATACAAGACATTCACAAACCCCAAACACAATAAACTTGAAAATACTCACAATTAGTCAACTGCTTAAAAGCAAAAATAAAGTATTCACAATGATTAAAGTTACACATTATTACAGGAGAAGAATGATTTAAATAACTGAAATTTCTCATCAGAAACCAAGCAGGCAAGAAATCACGGAAAAACATCTCTAAAATGCTGAAGGAAAAAAAATCCACCAACCTAAAATTCTATATCCATCAATAACATTCTTCAGGAAAGAAAGGTAAATAATGGTATTTTTAGATGGAGAAGAATTAAAAGTATTCATTTTCAGCAGACCTGCTCTACAAAAAGCTAAACAGCATGCTTTAGGCTTAAGGGAAATAACCCCAGAAAGAAACTGGGATCTTCACAAAAAGCAGAAATAATAAATATCTTGGTAATTATAAAAGTTTACATAAAAATTATTTAAAATATATATGATTGCTGAAAGCAAAATGTGTAACACTGGTGGGGTTTTCAATGTATCTAGATGCAATATATACCATGACAATAAACAGGTGAGGGGAAGGATAAAGGAAACTCAAAAGGATTCTACATTTTACTTAAAGAATACAACATTAACTCTTGAGTAGACTGAAAGTTTTGGTATACTATATTGTAATTCCTAGAGCATCCACCAACATATTTTTTTCAAAGACAGCAAAATAGCTAATACGGAACATTAAGATAGAATACTAAAAAGATTCAAATAACCCAAAAGAAGATAGGAAAAGGGGGAAGAAGCAAATAACTGAGGGAATACACAGAAAACAAATAACAAAATGGTACATCTAAATCCAATCACATCAATAACTCTATTAAAACGATCTAAACATACCCATGAAAAGAGATTTTTCAAAATAGCAAGAACCAACTGTATGTTGCCTACTAGAAATCTATTTTAAATACAAGTCCTAGATAGATTAAAAGTAAAGGATGACCACAGAGTGGACAGGGAAAATGTGGTACATATACACCATGGAATACTATGCAGCCATAAAAAATAATGAGTTCATGTCCTTTGTAGGGACATGGATGAACCTGGAAACCATCATTCTCAGCAAACTGACACAAGAACAGAAAATCAAACACCACATGTTCTCACTCATAGATGGGTGTGGAACAATGAGAACACATGGACACAGGGAGGGAAGCATCACATACCGGGGTCTGTCAGGGGGAAACAGAGGTGGGATGGTGGGGGTGGGGAGTTGGGGAGAGAGAGCATGGGGAGAAATGTCAGACATAGGTGATAAGGAGGAAGGCAGCAAATCACACTGCCATGTGTGTACCTATGCAACAATCTTGCATGTTCTTCACACGTACCCCAAACCTTAAAATGCAATAAAAAAGTAAAGGATGAAGAAAATGTCATATAATAATAAAAATATTAATATATAGATTCACTATATCAATTTCATCCAAAATCCTATTCTTATTTTTCCCAATTTTTAATTCCTCTCTGCTAACATATTTATCCATAGTGTCTACTCCCTCTTTACTCAGAAAACCATTACCAGAGTACTAAGCTGTGTTCACCAATGATTTGTAAAATATATTAGCATATCCCTTCACTTTTATGAACTTACCATCTAAGGCAGATCATATTAATGCAACAGGTATTTTAAAAAGAAAAGCAAAATATAGCAAATAGATCTAAAACACTGCATGTTTGACAAAGCTGCTAAGTTCCTACATAAACAGGATTTTATAAGCTTTAGGAATGGCATGGGATCCTCACTAACAGTTACAGCTGGGCCAGGGCAGTGGTTAATGCCTGTAATCCCAGCACTGGCTGGGCACAGTGGCTCATGCCGGTAACCCCAATGCTTTGGGAGGTGCCAAGGAGGGTGAATCACTTGAGGTCAGGAGTTCAAGGCTTGCCTGGCCGATATGGTAAAACCCCATCTCTAGTAAAAAATACAAAAATTAGTTGGGCATGGTGGTACATGCCTGTAGTCCCAGCTACTCAGGAGCCTGAGGCAGAAGAAACACTTGAACCCAGAAGGCAGAGGTTGCAGTGAGCCAAGATCACACCACTGGACTGCAGCCTGGGCAACAGAGTAAGACTCCATCTCAAAAAAAAAAAAAAAAAAAAAATTAAAAAGCAAGGCAGTGTGTCACCTGTTGTGTTTTTCTTTCTTACTTAAGGGCCAAGATTTTTACATGACACCAAAGGATATTTTCATTTTCTCCAATTTCATAAGCCTGAAGCAAACAGCTGAAATAGAAAATCACCTGAGAGCCTGCCTACATTTTCTATGCTTTCTTTTCTCATTAACTTCCAATATGTCTAGTTATTCATTTGTTTATTTTCATAAAGAAGGTGCATTCTATTCCATGATGAAAGAATATGAAGTGTTATTTCTGCCCCCAGGGATTTATCTGTGGAAATGGCCCCCTTCACATCCCCTTAAAGCTGGACCCAGGGCAGCTTCCAATGAGTATTCACATAGCTAAAAATACCAACATACCAGGACTTAAATGCCAAATGCCTCTAATGAGAAAATTTTGGAATGAAAAGACGTTAAAGTCCCTGTTCTAATCTGAAGAGGGGAAAAACTCATACATACTTATCCTAAAAAAATAAGTGAGCATAAATTCTCCCCACAAAACACCATCAACAAGTAGTTCAGCATTTCCAGCAGTTAAAGAGGAAGAACACTGAGTTCAGGAGACTTAAAGATTACGTGTCTATGAAGGTACATGTCACCCTTACCAGTGTGGTTAGAGTGGACAGTTACTTTCTTCCCTGCTCAAGATTTGAAGAAAAGAAAAGAAAAAGAACAGCACTTTGCTGTATTCAGTGACATGTAGAACTTTCTCTTGATTGTGCTTTTAATAAGCATAGCCTACCTTTTAGCTTTGAACATACTGGCACAATATTTTGAATACACAGAGATATATTCTATACCAGCAGTTCTCAAAGTGTGGTCCCTGGACTAGCAACATCAGCATAATCAGGGGATAAAATGTAAAAATGTAATTGTTACAAATGTAATTGATAAAAAAGGTAATCAAATCCAGATCTACTAATTCAGAAATTCTGGAGGTGAGACCCAGCCTTCTGTTCACAGATGCCAACTGAAATTTAAGAGCCACTGTTCTGGATGTTCATAAGTATTTTCTCATTATCTTCCAATATGCCTGGATATTCATTTATTTTCACAAAGAAGATACATTCTATTCTACTGTGAGAGAATATGAAGTATTATTTCAATCCCCAGGGATTAACCCC
The DNA here is from genome assembly GCF_048565385.1 of Saimiri boliviensis. Classification (NCBI taxonomy): domain Eukaryota; kingdom Metazoa; phylum Chordata; class Mammalia; order Primates; family Cebidae; genus Saimiri; species Saimiri boliviensis. Next base: position 71,332,050 of record NC_133453.1, read on the forward strand.
AGGAAGATAAAACAAGTCTTATCTTCCTTTTTCAAAGTTGACTGGACTCAATGTTTACTGAATTCTGGCTCCAGGGAGCTCCTCATGCTCGTAATATTAGAATGGCCAGTTAAGTATCTCATCTCTTGATCCCTGCTTCCCTACCATGCAAGGGTAGGACATTCAAGTATTCCTTTAAGTCAGGAGAAAGACACATTTGATGCCAACTCTGAACCAAGTCTGCTTTTTCGGTAAAAAAAAAAAAAAAAAAAAAAAAAAAAAGAATGTTAAAGGCTCCCTCTAGAAAGAGATTGGCCCTCCCTCAACCTCCCGTTTTTCACAGAAGAAAGCTGAAACTCAGGGAATTCTGAGTAACCAGTAACCAGCATCCAGTCCAAGATGAGTTAGCCAATAAGCACACAGATTCTACTCTAAACTCCAAGCAAAGTGCTATAAGCAGAAAAAAAAAATAGCTATGTAATCTTGGACAATTATTGTGCCTCCATAAGCCTAATCTCCACATCTATAAAAAAGAAGTAAATGTAGTACCTACTTCACAGAGTTTATGTGAGGATTAAATGCGATTATGTAAGGCTCTAAGAATAGTGCGTGGCAGTAACATAGCTACAATACAGGTAAATATTACCCATAATCTTCAATACTGACACCACCACCACTACAGCTATTAAAACACTACAGCCATAATGAAATGGGCACTGTTAAACCTATTACTGTTTTTCTTTACTCCTGCCTTCAGACTTTTTATACGGTTCAGACCATCATATGCAACAGACATGAACTCATCATCTATTGGGCTATGATGGAATTTACAAGATTAAACCACCAATACAATACTTAAGAAACGGCTATTAGCAGCTATTCCAATTATTAGATACTTTCTTTTTATTTCTATTTATAGATGAGCTCTTGCAAAGATAAACCCAAGAATTCTGTCAAATATACACAGGCTTCATCCTGGAGAGCTTCTGGAAATTCAAGGAAAACAAAAGACTTAAAAATAAGCCTGCAAACTGAAAAACTGCCTTCAGCTCCTTGCCACTGCATTGATCAAAGATAGTGTGAGTCTCCAGCTGTATATATCAAAAACAGAAACTTTTCTCTTAGCAAATCCTTCCAGATAAATGCCTGACTGTAGCCCTTTGAAGTTGATGCAGTTGAAATCAAATTTTTTGCATGAATTATGCACTACACCAGAACAGAAGCAAGACCAGTCATAATATGACTCATTGTGTGAAAAAGCTGAAGGCACAACTTGTACTGTGCATTTTCTGGGAAGCCAACATTCCTGAACTAGGTGAGAGGCACATGGTAAGAGGTTACTTTAGCTTCTGTGGCTACAAAACCCACAAAAACTAATAGCTTCAACAACTGCACAGACTCACTCACTAGTCTTTCAGTGGCTTTGTTTGACTAATATCTAAGACCATTGATCTAGTCCACCATAACTGATTATTTAAATACAGTTAGCAAATGAGAAATTAGCATGCATTTAAATTCATTTCAATTAAATCAAGATAAACTCAAGAAAAGCTATTTTAGTTTCTAAGGTCCACTAACCATCATCATTCAAGATTCGTCCAAGTCCAAATTTAAAACCTCATTTAACTTTTTCCCTAAAAGACTATGATTCAAGTTTAAATGCCATCTTCATCAGTACTTGTAGTCTAACTACAAATTCCACAAATCAAAATTGTTCATATTTACTGGATTTCTAAGGCTTCCGTAACAGAATTGTTGAGAGTCTTTGAAAAATGTTTTTAAAGGTTTTCTCTAAAGTTATTCAAAAATTCAACCTACGCTTAAATTGCTGTTTTCTAAAGAGAAATATTTCTTTTCTTTTTTTTTTTTTTTCCTATTTTCTGGAGACAGATTCTTACTCTGTCACCAGGCACCAGGCTGGAGTGCAGTGGCACGATCTCAGCTCACTGCAACCTCCACCTCCCAGGTTCAAGCAATTCTCCTGCCTCAGCCTCCTGAGTAGCTGGGACTACGGGCACACACCACCACGCCCAGCTAATTTTTGTATGTTTTAGTAGAGATGGGGTTTCACCATGTTGGCCAGGATGGTCTCGATCTCTTGACCTTGTGATCTGCCTTCCTCAGCCTCCCAAAGTGCTGGGATTACAGATGTGAGCCACCGCGCCCAGCCAGGAAATACTGCTGAACCAAAACTATTCCAAAATCAAATATACTCATGCTGGTACTCCTTCAAATTCATCAAGACACAAGAGGATAATAGATGTTCCTATTTATATAAGAATGATTTATTAGCTCAATAAGTAAACCCATATTTGGGATAAACAACTGGTCTTTCAGCTAAGCCATGATTTCAATGTTATTCCTACTTACATAAAAGATTAAGCATTTATTTCTCAATACTAAAGTCAAAAGAAACATTGGGCATCGAAGAGCTTTATGATATTCTAAAGGACAGCTTCAGATCTGGAGCTAATAAAGACGAGCCAGGAATTATCCAGGATTTATTTTATTCACTCTATTCAATGTTTACACCCAGAAGCCCCAATCAGCTACAGTTGATCTGACTTGACCAGGAAATCAAAAACTTTCTGAGCACAGGCAAAAAATGTTGCTCAGTTGCAAAGTCAGCTTGCTGCTCATAACTTGTAACTGTCCCTCTTTCAAACCACAAGCTCCTCAGGGATCCTCAGTGCAGGTGCCTCTCTGCAAGTCAAAACCAGGTTGGTGCCCAGCAACATTCAGAGTGATGTTTCATTCTTGCATGCTTTTTCTATGCAGCACTAGTACGCCTGGATTTCTAGCCACTTGCTCTTGCCCATGATAGGAATGTGCTCCTAATTCTTGGCAATCTTTCTGACATGGACTCCATAGCCTACTCAGGACTTCTATCCACAATTTATGTCCTTAACAGACTCTGGCTTGTCTGCGGGTTCCAACATTTCCATTTTATTCTGACTTACATATATGTCTACTCTGTTACACATAATTTTCCCCAGTTCTAGCTTTTTACCCTAAATTTAGTTGCTCAAACCCTAATATCTGGCTTCAAAAAAACTCAGCAGAAGTTCAAAAGCATTTCTGTTCTTCCAAGCTCATATGTCCTTTATCCTACACTAGGCTGAGGTCTCAGATACATTAATGACTTTAGATATGCACTTAAAGCAAATATAACCTTAAAAGATAAAATAAGAACCCGGAACTTGGCATTAACATGTGTTTCTGATCCTAGGTCTGACACTAAGATCACATCACTGTCTGATCTTGGATGAGTCATTACTTTCTTGGTCTGTTTTTTACATCCCTAACATTAAGGGGTTTTGTAATTTCAAAGTTCTCTTCCAGTTATGAAATTTTATTATTGTATTCTGCAAAAGTAATTGTCAGATGAATTCCTAGACATATCTAAAGGCTTAACACATTATCTATTGTCATTTACTCCTGCCATTTCTCCTCTCCATTAGTGTGGACAACTGAAAGTTAATTACATATGCTAAGGCAAAGACACTGGGAAGAGTCCCTATACTTTTACTCCACTAGCATATCTGGTGGAGGAAACAACTTAGTGTCCTGTTGATTAACAGACTCCAAGACTTATCCATATCAATTTCTCTCACAAGTTTAAAGAAGCAGAACCCATTGGCTGCTACCTAATATGGGCCAAAGATCCAGTTAAACACTTTACTGCATTAATTACAACCTTCACTATTTGAAAGGAAAAAATGATCACCATTTCACAGGATCAGAGTGGTTCTTTAGCTTACCCAGCATCACAGTGCTAATAAATGGTGGTGGGAGAATTCAAATGTCAGACCTCTGCTTAGGACAGGCCCACTGGTAAAGATAAGAAAGGGTACTTAACGTCTCAGGCTTGGGCACAAGTAATCCCAACACTCAACCTGCCTGCCATACCATATAAAGGCATTAAACTTTCTACTGCATTTAACAGTATATACATTGTGCCCTTCCCAAAACATAGAGAGAAATGGATTCTCCTAGGAATGGCTTCAAATTTATCACATGTAAAAAAAAAAAGAAAATAAAGTCTATAATTTAAAAATTATATATACACACACATGCATATATACTTGACATATTTAAAAATCTAGTTAGAAATGAAAATGTGTTAATGACCCTACCATTTTGAATAAGATAAAATAAATAAAAACACAGATGAAAGTACGTGGGAAATGCACAAATCACTTATTTTAACTCAGTTTTAAACTCTGTCTCTAAAAATAAAGAGAAATTGGTACTAACTAGTAAGATAAATTATAAAGTTACAATAATTAAAATTGTCATCATAGGGTAGACATTTAGAATATGATCAAGGTGGCACTTCAAATCAGAGAAAAAAATATGGATTATTTAATGAATCATGTTGGGACTACTTGGTGGCCAACTTTGGAAAGAACACTAAATCTGGAGTTCCCATTTCTGACCTCAAAATTAATGAAGTTCTCATCTCTCACACCAAAATCAAAATTAATTCAAGATGGCTCAAAATTTTAAACAAAAAAATTAATAAAATATTCAAAAAGAGAATTTTGTTAGCTATAGTAAATAAATGTTTTTATCTCCAATACCTCCTGAGATCCAATAAAATCAGGAAAGATTAAACAAGGTAAAATTCTAAAAGGACTAATGATGATGATAATAGGTAAGAGATGTCACCCAAGGCAGAAGGGCCACGGTAACTGGTTAAGTCAAGTGGAGGCAGCTGAAACCTAACCATCTCCAATGATAAAAGTCTCCAGGGATGGAAATCAAAGAAAGACGTCTTACACTTTCATATGCACAAGAATCACCTGGTGATGCCCACCAACTGGGGTGGAGCCTGAAGTGCTGCATTCCTAACAAGCTCCCTGGTGATGGGGCAGAGGCTGCTGGTCTATGGTTCACATTTTGAGTGGACAGCTTTAGACTAAAGAATGTGAGAAATGTTTGACAACTGTAGGAACCAGATACCTCTGGAGGTCAGGGAGCAAAGTTCAGCTGGAAGAGGGTACTGGTCCAAAGTCTGTATAAGGAACATGTACACCTCCAGATTAGGTCCCCAAAACCCAGTGACTACTCTCCCCAGCCCCAGTAGAGAGGGATGGTTTACTCCTGGGGAGGTTGAATCACAGAGGACCTGGCTTTTGGGACACTGAGCACAGTGACCAAAACAGGACTAAGATAAATCTTCAGCTCCCTGCTCAGCTTTTAAAACGGTGGTGGCAGGCTTATAACCATAAAGCAGGCTAGAGAAAAGCTGTTCTCTGGGGAAAGTGACTAGCTCAAGAGAAAGTACTCTAAGGAAAAGAAAAAAAAATCTGAATGATCAGACTATACAAAACTTGAAATCTTCAGCCAAGGAAAAATATCATAAAGTCAAAAGAAATAAAACGTGTAAGCAAATATTCTCAGTATACATGAAAAAGAGCAAATTTCTTTTTGCATAGAAAGCCTTTATAAAATAAACACTCCTTAAAAAGACAGAAACATTAAGTAATTCATGGAAAACTATATACAAGTAGCTTTAAAACATATGAAAATATGCTTAACTTCACTTTTAAAAGGGCAAGTTAAAGTATCATTTTTCACAGTCAATTTGCAAGCATCTGAAAGTTCAATCATACTATTAGAAACTCCCTCAGTTAATGGAAATATATAAACAAGTACAATCCCCTAAGGGGACAATTCTCCAATATTATCAAAATTCAGACAGACTCGGCCACTTCACACTGACAGAAATTTCAGGTAATTCACATGGAAAGAAAGACAGATGTACAAAAGTTGCCACTGTGACATTGCTTTTAATAGCTATGACTGGAAATAATCTCAAGATGCACTGATAGGGGAGTGGTTAAATAAATTACAATAAATACATGCATTATATATGCTATATAAAATGTTAAAAATTCTACACAACCATTTACAAGAAAAAAGTTGACTTTTCAATATTTCCATAAAAAGATGTTCAAGATACAGTACATGAAAGACAAAGTGCAAATGAGCATAGTTTGTGTTAAATAAAATGTAGAGAGATATATTGCTACAGACTGAATATGTCCCCCAAAACCTGTATCTTGAGGCCTACAACCCCAATGTAATGGAAGTAGGGTGTGGAGCCTTGAGAAGCTATTACAAGGGTGGAACCACCATGAATGGAATTAGTGCCCTTATGAGATTCTCTCTCTCTCTCTCATTCCTTTCCTCCCTCCCTCTACTATGTGAGTATACAGAAAAAAACAAAAAGCCTCCGCCAACCAGGTAGAGGGGCCTCACCAGATGTTGAATCTGTTGGTGCCTTGATGTTAGACTTGTCTCCAGAACCATGAAAAATAAATTTCCATTGTTTAGCCATCAGTGTATAGGATTTTGTCACAGCAGTTTCCAATGGTTAATTTTGGGTGTCAACTTCTTTGGACTAAGGCATACCTACAGAACTGGTTAAGCATTATTTTGGGGTATGTATATGAGTGTGTTTCCAGAGAAGATCAGCATGTGGCTCTGAGTAAATTAAGTGGGGAAGGTGTGCCCTCAATATAGGCAGACACTATCCAATTGCCTGGGGACTTGGCTAGAACACAAACAGAGGAAAAGGATTTCCTGTCTCTCCTGGAGCTAGGACACACTCTTCTCCTCCTACCTCTGGACGTCAGGACCTCAGGCTCTCCAGCCTTGGGACCCCAGGAATTACACCAGCAGTCCCTGCTGCATTCTCAGGCCTTTTCACTTGGACTGAGCCAAGGTATTGATACCGCAGGGACTCCAGCTTAGACAGCCTGTTGCAGGACGTCTCAGCCACCATGATCATATGAGCCAATTCCCCTAATAAATCTCCTCTCATCTACCTACCTAATCTATCTAATCTATCTAATCTATCTACCTATCTATCTATCCATCCATCCATCCATCCATCCATCCATCCTATTGGTTTTCTCTAGAGAACCCTAAGACACAGCCCTAAGATATACCTGAATATGCACCGAAAATATTCCAAAAGGCAGTTGCAAATGGTTGTCTCTGAGGAGAGACTTTTATTTTTCATGGTATACCCTATTTTATCGTTTGACACTTTTTCACAATATGCATGCATTGATTTTTCTTCTTTATTAGCTTCCTTCTCCAAGAGTTAAACCAGGCAAGATGATAAAAGGGTGATAAGTAAAAGGATGTCAGAGAGGAGCATAATTAATACACTGGCTGGAAGTTGCCATTCCTTGTTCTGTCCAAACACTGATTTGAGGCGATAAGCTAACGTCTTTTACCACTCTTTCTCTGTACCTCAGAAATAGAAACAATAGTAATAATAGCACAAGTTTATTTTAGTTTATAATTTTGAACCCCACATCTATTGTGATCATTTATTTCATAAACGTATGTCATACATTTGAACTCTTTCCAACTTAGTGCCTTAGGCTTCTCTAGCTAACAGAAATAGTAAGTGTGGACTTGCATGTGAGAGGGTAGTTTTATTCTACATTAACAAATGTCTGATACTAAGCCATGAAGCTACCATCTTGCAAGACCAAACATGATCCACAGAAGTACAAACACTACCACACTGGGGCAGAAGCCAACAATCTTGAGAAAGTTTGCCTGCTGTAACTAAGCCTAACAGCCTGATCTATGAGCCAATGTGCTTTATATCAATTTCTAAAAACAAGAAATATTACTAAGAAACTAGTTGGCTACTTCTTGTAAACTTACGTTTTCCCAATTCAAACCCTTGGATACAACTTCCATAAAATACCATTCAAAATATTATATATAATCACTCATTTTTCACTAAAATATCGTTGCTAGCCTTATTGTGTATATATCCATTAAATTTAATCATCGAGTCTACATTTATGGTCTCCCTCTACCTTGTAATTTTACCAAATCCATAAGCCATAAGTACTCTACCACTTTGAAGCTATACATTTTTAAAAGAAAAAAAAATTAATTCTGCAACGTAAAATTCCTTTTCAAAAAGTTACTTTTAAAAAGCCATCCTAGAATGTCTTTATTCTTAGAGGATAGATCATGTTCGACTACTCACTAGTGTTGTGTCATAATAGCTGCGATTTACTTTGCATGGTATGGAATAAATATGATAAAATGTGAATAATCATTGAATTCTGGTGGCAAGAATATGAATGTTCATGGCACCTTTTAAAGCCTTTCTCTATATTTGAAAATTTTCACAAAAGTCAAAAAATGTTAATACATGCCATCCTATTGGTATTAAAAAAAAAAAAAGTTTCCCAAGTAGACAAGCACAATGAGATAATATGGAAACTAAAAAGTAGGATGAAACAGGCAATCAACTATGCTAAAGAACAGCCTAGTTTTAGAAGTAAAAACTTCTTGAATTCTCAATTCATAGTGACTGCTGAATCTTGGTTACTTGTTGCTTACTTGATGAATGAAAATGTTTCTACCATCAGAATAGCTTAATCATAAGGTAACTATTCTGATAATAAATTATTAGGAAGCCCCTCATAAGGGCAGATACTCTTAATTTGTGATTTCTTGCTCAAGGTAACTTATGGTTGACTTCTATTTGTTGTAGAAGAATGTAACACTCACCATTCCTGTTCGCTAAGTAATTCTAAGGCAATGAATTGGGAGGGGTGAGATATGTTTGTTAAACAAATGTTTGCAATAGATGTCGGAAAGTTCAAATGTATAAACTTGAATTTTTCATTGTATTTTATGATTATCATTCCCGTTTCTTTAAAGAAAGTATAAAAATGTCTTGTTATGGCAGATATTATTAAATTTCCTTCCTAACCAGTGTCCCAACCTACTGTTCTTTGGAAAAGTCATCAAGTTAAAATAATCGTTTTCTTTATAAAGTTTATCAAAATTACATTCCATTTGCTGCAGGATAAGTCATGGTGGAGAGGACATGAGGAATGGGTTTCCTCATACTGTGTTGGTAGGGATGTCAATTGGTATAATTTGTCTTGAAAGGTTTTCAACGCTTTTATCAAATTTTAGCTCTGCACATCCTCTGACCCAACAATTCTACTTCTTTATGTCAGTTTAGGGGAAAATATCTAAATACAAAGGAGTCTGTGTAAGAATGAAGTTACTGCATTGCTTCCTACAGCATTTATGAAGAGGCAGTTAAATGAACTAGGAAACACCCACGTAATGGGATGCTGTGCCATCACATTAAAAAGAAAACGGCTCTACATTCACCAACACTGGAAAATCCCCAATACACGGCCTTAAGTGAAAAAAAAGACTAAGTTTCAGAGCAAGACTTAGAATACACCATTCATATTTTCTTTTGTTTTTTAAGAGACATGATCTCGCTCTGTTGATCAGCTGAAGTACAGATTTACAGGGGCAATTACAGCTCACTGTAGCTTTCAACTCCTGGCCTCTGGAGTAGCTGGGACTACAGGTGCATGCCACCACCTGGCATCATTCATGTTTTAAGCAAACTTTATCTTTCCACATACATACATATGCAGGTAAATCATCGAAAAAGGTCCAAAAGGACATATGTATCAATTGCGAATTCTGGACTCAACAAGAAAGAAAGTGAGATAGAAGAAACAGCAAAAATGGAGAAGTGGCTGTGTGTGTGTGTGTGTTTTCCTGTATTGAGACTTTCCCAATAAGAAATATCATTAGTAATTTTAAAAATAACTGTTAAATCAAGAGGCCTCATATTCTAAATATTTCAAATACAATTTTGTAGCATGATTAATCATGTTACACATTTAAACATTTTTAAATCCACAAATTAAAATTAATGTCCTAGAAACTAACAAATGGTTACTGCTGACACAATACTGCACTAAGATTTATTATATATTGTGTCATTGTATTTCTAAGGAAACTGAAAAAAATTCAGAAGTTCTACTTAAAACTGGCCCCAAAAAACAATCATCTCAGACATAAATAATTTGGAAGAAAGTTGTTGTGCCCTCTTTGTAGAGATACTAGGACTTGGGCATATGGGTGTTTGAGTTGGTTCCAGGTCTTTGCTATTGTGAACAGAAGCACTGCAAGCTTTAAAGACATTATTTTCAAAGCAAATAAAGTATTCCAATGTCACAAACCAATACTTTGTGTTCAAAATATCTGGCTTTTTGAAATCCAAAGTATTGGATAGCTTTGATTCCACTGTCTCAAATGACAAATTGTGTGAGACCATCTATATTCAAGGAACAAGACGCAGACATTTGTCAACAAACTTACACACCTATCCCGTTTAACATCCTTGTTTTTTTTTTAAAGATACTGTATTTTTGCCTCTTTACTAGTGCCTATCCTTATAAAACAGTAGCATTAATTAAACAAGGTGGAAAAGAAAATGGATGTCCTGACTATGGCCTTTTTCTTACTTTCTCACATTCTCACATCCTCTTCTCATTCCTTTTTCAGTAATTTCTTTATTAAATTTTATGGCCAAATACTAATCAGATTTTGTACACACACACACACACACACACACACACACACATCTAAGCTTGTACACAAACTTAACACAAAGAGAAGAAAGAAGGTTCTACTGGTAATGATAAGTACTAGAGCTTATGTTTTCCTCTATAAGGAACCTACTATTCTTAAGTAGAATAATGAGTTTTGCTGCATAAATTAGCCCTTTCATCTTCATACTGCAAATGATTTTTAAAGTTTCTTGGGTAATGTTCTGATCCTTGATCTCAGTTCTGATTAATGAACACACCGGTGTATTCACTTCACTGTGATAAGTACTTTTGTGCATGTTTCAGTATGAATGCTATGCATAGAGTAAAAAGTCTAGGAAAAAACAGCATTTTTTCTAACAATGCCATATGAACATTTGGCAAGCAAGTGATTACACATTTGATGCTGGGGTTTAGAGCTAATACCCACTAGGGTACAATGGTGGCTGAATCAGCGTTTCTCCAAGATGGAATTTTAAGCCAAAGTCAGGAAGCTACGCTCCCTTTTGCTGTGCACACATGGCAGAGGATCAATCAGCATCTGTGTTCACACTCTCATTTCCATCTCTCCCTCTCTCCACAGATTTGAACTGGGCCCCAGAAACAAAGACTATGTTCAACTTTACCTGCAAAGATAAGTATAATCTGTTGTCAACATCCAAAATATATAATCAGACACTATTTACCTTAGCAGTTCTCATTCAGAATAGCAGCCAGACTCTTTCAGATTAGCTTTTAAAATACGGCAGTAAGAAATTTCTAGCAGCTAAGTGCATTCAATTTAGAGAAGCTTTAGACAATCTGAAAGGACAGAAATTCTTAGATTTGACCCCTGAATAAAGGATTAGGTATTGGCTGGAAAGTGGAATGGTGATTGATGGAGAGAGAGGCTTTCCCACGTCTGTTTCTGCTTTAAATGCAACATTTTTATCTCATCTTCAATTCTCAAAAAGGCGAAACAGCTTACCAAAGAATAAACTGTTATTTGAAAGTTGTGGAACACAATAACTCAAATTTATTTCCTTTTTAGAAATCAGAAAAACAGCCTAAAACCATGAAGTTATCTTTAAGAACAGAAAGAACACTTATTTTGTTATCACATATTTTTTAAATGCTAAAACACTAAAAAGTAGTATGTAATGAAAAACATTAAAAGTTGAAGCGAAAGCTCTTATTAACTATCCTTCTAAGTGGATTTGACCCAAACTCATTATTACCCTGGGAAATGTGAGAATAACAGACCATCTGGTAACCAGGGCTTAGGGCTAAAAGGTTAAAGAGATACCCTTCCCAATGAGGAGATTCCTTTTACCCAGGACACTTTTAAGACAGAGTAGGTTCTGAGCAAGAGCAGGAGGTAAGAAGCTGTGAAAGGGACTGGGCGCGGTGGCTCACGCCTGTAATTGCAGCACTTTGGGAGGCCGAGGCGGGTGGATCATGAGGTCAAAAGATCGAGACCATCCTGGCCAACATGGTGAAACCCCGTCTCTACTAAAAATACAAAACATTAACTGGGCATGGCAGTGCGTGCCTGTAATCCCAGCTACTCAGGAGGCTGAGGCAGGAGAATTGCCTGAACCCAGGAGGCGGAGGTTGCGGTGAGCCGAGATCGCGCCATTGCACTCCAGCCTGGGTAACAAGAGTGAAACTCCGTCTCCAAAAAAAAAAAAAAAAAAAAAAAAAAAAAAGCTGTGAAAGCACTAGGCAAATAGGATACAGCAGTCAAATAAGTGCTAAGCCACGGTCCTAAATTGTTACTGCTTGCCCTCTGCCCAATCTTATATGGCTTGACACTACACCAGGTGGGAACAGCCTGGGGCAGGGCACCACAGGTATTGACACCCTGGTAAACCTATTTGCCCGCTTATAGACCCATAGCTAACGCCTGCCTTTGAGGCAACATTGGGAGGAGTTGGAATTTCCTAGCACTGTTCTCATTAAACTCTTAAGATATAGTTTACTGGCATGTTTATTTCAGGAGCCTTGTTCTTTCAAATAAACTATACCTAATGCTAGCAAAAGTAAGCTTCACACATTGTAAAACTCAAAACCATGAACATAAAACACATAGACGAAACCACCTGACTGCCTGAACCCTCCTTAGAAAGCCTGTCTGGTTAACAACCATCACCTGCGTATGTTTTTGTTGTCTCCCTAGCCCCTTTACAATTCTGCAAGCAGTCACTTAAGTGTGGGAGCTTAACAAGCAGGACTTAACACACACTGGGTGAAAGCAGAAGGAAAACAAAAAAGTTTGTGGTCTCAGTAACACAGGCATGCTGAGGAGGAACTGGCACACCAAGAACTGACCCTGGCTATCTTAGATGCAGTTCTGCCCTCAGGAGCTCCAACCCACACTTAACGGGAAACCTTTTCATCATCATCTTAAAAAGCCATGAAATGTGGCAGAGACCTACAGTGAGGCAAGAGACACCCCTCAGTCACCAAGGAAGCTTCTTCCCACAAACACTCTAAGTCACCCTTAGGGCAAGGCAGAGAAGCCGTTTCTTATGGTGCAATCATAGCTCACTGTAGCCTCGACCTCCTGAGGATCAAGCAATCCTCCCACCTCAGCTTCTGGAGTAGCTGGGACTATAGGTGCATACCACCTTGCCAGACTTTTTTTTTTTTTAAAGATGGATTCTTGCTCTGTTGCCAGGCTGGAGTGTAGTGGTGCGATCACAGCTCACTGCAACCTCCTCCTCCCAAGTTCAAGCGATTCTCCTGCCTGGGCCTCCCAAGTAGCTGTAGCTGGGACTACAGGCACGTACCACCATGCCCAGCTAAGTTTTGTATTTTTAGTAGAGATGGGATTTCACCATGTTGCCCAGGCTGGTCTCAATTTCCTGACCTTTTGATCCACCTGCCTTGGCATCCCAAATGCCTGCCCACCCCCCCGTTTTTTTTGTAGATTTGGCAGGGTCTCACTAGGTTGCTCAGGCTGGTCTCAATCTCCCAGGCTCAACCAATCCTCCTGCCATGGCCTCCCTAAGTGCTGGGATTACAGGCATGAGCCACCACCTGACCTCAGGATAGGTTTAGTAGGCTGGGCAGTCAGGTTGAGTGACCAGCTATTTCCATTTTCCCTGGACTGGCATTTCTTGAGACAGTCTCAAATAAATCAGGATGAGATGGTTACTCTATAATGACACTGCCAGGGATCCAGATCAGCCAGGCTCTGCCAGGACCTGAGTGGGTGGCAGAGAACAAGTTACTTCATTCATCTTTTTAGGCTGGGTATCTTCATATCTAAAGTGGGAGGTGGAGTAGTATTTTATCTCTGCCAGCATTTCTCAAAGTGTGGTCTTCAGGTCATCTGTGCCATAAAATAGTGTCTGGCAGTGGTATTGCAAGTTGTAGGGGATGGGTAGGAAGAGTGTACCCTAATGGAGAGGAGTATTTTATCACTTCTATCAATTCTTTGTTTATAATTGGCTTCACATGGTGCCAACAAAGACTAACTTTTAACCAATTTTTTAAAAATTCTCTATAGCTAATATATCCCCTTACTGCATGCACCCAGAGCAGACCACTCCCAAACATTCCCCACTTCAGGACACCACAACGAACTTACAGATCTCTGAATGAGTAAGTTTCAATTTCCATTTTCAGTAGAAAGTCTATGACACTAAACGATGACTGAATTAAAACAGAGGCAATTTTTGGTCATTTGTCATTACACAGCCTTGTAGTTTCATCTTTGCCTTACTTCCTCATTTAATAGACAACCCACACCAAACGTCCTCTTTCATCACCCTAAGATGTCTCTAACAAAACCCTAAGAAACGAGCAGGTTTGTTAAATTATTTACATGGCTAACTACTTACAAATTATATTTAACTATGCAGAGCTGGAGAAATGCGGATAGTTGAAAGCAGGTGCAAACTCCATCTGAACTAATGTAGTCAGGCTAGGTTCGCCACATTCACACCAATGGAAGTTCCAATTTGGGGGTGCAGGTTTATTTCTTTTGAAGAAAAAAAGATACATACATATATTATTTTCAGTTAATTTCGAATGTTTCCATTTTCATAAATGTGATTCCAATGTCACTAGATTGAATTTCTTTTTTTCTTAAGAATCAAATTAAGATAATCTACTAGGCTTAAATTTCTGAAAGAAAGCAATAAACGTGTCTTGAGGCTGTCCTATTTCTGGAAGTCTTTTACTAGGAAAAATGTTTCTGTGCTATCCAAATACTAATGTACACGCTCAGCAAAGTGGATTACATGAGTGTGAAGTGGACAAAGCCCCCTCCTTCACTAAGCTGCTAGGGGTGTTTTCTGCCGACTACAAGAAGAATCAAAATCTTCTTCAGAGGTAAAAAAGAGAGAGAAGGGGAAAGATAATAGGGAAAGTAAAACTGTACACAGAGAGCCCTAACTGGGGAAAATGGGGATGTATACAGGAATGGGGTCTATGGTAAATGTCTATAATGTAAAGGCAAGGCCACTGAAGTCCTATTTCTGGATATAAGAGTTCCAACAAACACTCAGAAAGTCATTGATTGAGTGAGAGAGAGAGAGAGAGAGAGAGAGAGAGAGAGAGAGAGAGTGTGTGAAAGAGAGAGAGAGAGAGAGAGAGAAAGAGAGAGAATGAATTAATAAACCTGAAGAACAAGTAATCACTACTTCATTGAGCTAGGCATTGCCCTAAACACAATGCATGTATTATCCCATTTAGTCCTCACAGCAACCCTATGAGTTTCAGATGAAAACTGAACTTGCAGAGGTTAAGTAATTTGCCCCTAAGAGCTGTAGCCATCAAGTGGCAGAGCCAAAACACAGCACAGGTCTTAAGTCAATATAAATGCCAAACTTCATGTGTGCCATTACCAGTGGCCAAATACCCAATTTTCCCTAGAGACTTCTGCAATCTATCATCAGGGCCAGACCAGGGTCAGTAAGCAGGTGGGGATACCTGTGTATCACTGAAAGGCAGCTTCCAGAGAAATCTCCACCCAGAGGGAGACCATCTTTGGGGCTGGGGGTCTCTCTCCAAAGGCACAGAAGCCAGAGTAGAGGCCAGACTCTCAGTGGCACACAGCAGCCCCCCACTTGCTTAACACTACACCACTAGAAATGGTTTTCCACAGGTCCCCAGTATAAAATCCACATCATTAACTGTTGAGAAGAAATGGCTTAAAAGCATTCTCCTCCCTAAATAGGCACAGTGCTGAAAAGATTGGGGTTTTGAGGCCTGTCTAAAACTCTAAATATTTACTCTTCAATAGAACAAGCAAATCCTCCAGTTCCAGCAACAAATGTGTAAACAAGTCCTACTGCTTCCACAAGCTATACCCTGACCCCATATCCCCAGGCCCCCACACATATACCCATTTATTTTAGAAAATCAAATTATAGAACAGTATTTCTAAAGTAGATACTAAATACTGTACTCTGGTATCAATTATTTTCTACACAATGTGTATTTTTAAGAACAGGGTTTCATTGAATCCCCTTATATACATTTTTGCAGAGAGTGTTCAATACTGCAAAGTAGGCATATTCTCCATTTTACAAGACAGGACACCAAATGAGAGAATATATTGTCCACAACTGCACAGGTGATAAAGAGCACTGTTTAAATTTAAACTTAAATTCTATAATCTTTCTGATATCTCACCCATTTTCCTTTCAATTCTAGCTAGAAATACGTGTCTGCTAATTACAATAGATATACAAAATAGCAACAGAATGCAAATGCACTGTTACCAAGTCTATTCATCCACTCAAAGATGTTCACACATCCACTGACATACAAAACCCTTTCAGTCTCCCATTTTCCATAATGCCCAAATGACTGACTGCTCCTTTCTCAATTTTCCTTCACTCAAGCTATTGTGTCCCAAACTGCCACTCTGCTTAAACTACCAAGTCACTTTATTCTGCTTTGAAATGGTGAGCTATTAAAACAAGATCTACAGAGCCACTTAGACTAGCTGGCAGCCTTCACTCTGATACTTGCCAAACTGTGTCCCTGGACAAGATTTTAGACGATTTTCTTAATACTCTCACCCATTCTTCACCCTATGCTGCTCCTTTTCTCGCCAAAGTCTCCCTGTGTCTTTAATAAAGGGTCCGTATCAGTAATAAGAAAGAAGGGAGGAAGACATGAAGAAAGAAGACAGGGGACAAGGGAGGGGGGAAGAGAGGAAAAGAAAGAGATTACAACCTTAATCACAGCTTCAGCAGAGCAACAGTAGCTTTGTAACCTGAAAACCTCAACGATAAGATGTGACATTTATGTAGACAACGGCAAGTTACAAACAAACATTATTCTTAGGTCACTGTATGAAAAACGTTACCTAGTAAAGAAATGCATTTATCCTGCAATTAAAAACCATTTGTGTTTCTTTAACTCCACTTGTCAAAAGCAAGCCCCACAATAAAATTCTAAGTTATAATAATAAAAGCAAAAGCAGAAATAGAAGGCAGGAGTGGTCCAAGAGAAGTCCCCTTTGAAGACCAGTAGAGAGAAAAAAAGGAGTTCTGCTTTAAAACAAGAAAAAACAAAAACAGCACCGCCCAAAAGATTCTTACAGATGAATTATGGAAAGCAGTATTTTGTACAATGACCAAACATTAGAATAAACTTCAAAAACTACTGTTCAACAATATGTAACTGACTGCTTCCAATCAGATTGTTTTTATAATATGTAGCATTTGAGAAAAATCATCTTTAAATATTCCAGTGTTTAAGTTATTTGTTTGTAAAATGCATGGAAAATTAAACTGAAAGCTAGGGAGGAAGAGGAAATCTGATCTTAACTTACCCACAGCTTCCATAGGATACACCTGTGGCCTAGGCTGCTAAGGAGAGTCTTATCCCATTATCCTGGTTCGCTTTAAATGGATTGAGTACTTACCAGGATGCCTTTACTTTAATCCTACAGCTTCTCTGAAACTACGCAATGTGCTTTTCTAAAGACACTCGGCTCTCCTCTTCTACACACGCAGCCAATTTACTAAGTTGTCATATTAACAAAAGGACTTGAAATGATATGTTCAGTTCTAGTGCCTTCTAAAAAAAACAGGATACTTAAGTGCACTCCGGGTTTAAAAACCTCCCATCACTCCTCACCTCCCATCCACCCATGCCAGACAATTCTGGAAAGAAGAGATGCTCTCCTAGATTTGAAGGGAATTATGCAGTTAAAAAAAAGAAAAAAGAAAAGAAAACAGTGCTTGATGAAACTGAGATCAACAGAACTGGGATGTTTGTTCCTAACTAGAAAAATGGCAAGCCTAGAAAATGAAGGCAGTTATTTCTAGTGATTTTTAAGTCAGCAAATCTTCTATTATTTTTAAAAATTGCGGTAAAATACACATAGCATAACACTTACCATCTTAATCTTTGTTTTTTTGAGACAAAACCTCGTTCTGTCACCCAGGCTGGCGTACAGTGGTATCATCTCGGCTCACTGCAACCTCCACTTCCTGGGTTCAAGCGATTCTCCTGCCTCAGCCTCCACAGTAGCTGAGACTACAGGCATGTGCCACCACAACCAGCTAATTTTTTAAATTTTTAGTGGAGATAAGGTTTCACTGTGTTAGCCAGAGTGATCTGGATCTCCTGACCTCATGATCCACCCACCTCAGCCTCCCAAAGTGCTGGGATGACAGGTGTGAGCCACTGTGCCCGGCCGATCTTACCCATTTGTAAGTGCACAGTCCTATGTCATTAAGGACGTTCACATTGCTGTGCAACCAAGACCACCATCCAGAACTCTTTCCATCTTGCAAAACTGAAACTCTGCACTGCTCTCCACCACCTGGCAACCATCACTCCACTACCTGTGTCTATGAATCTGACTACTTTAGGTACCTTACATAAGTAGGATCCCACATTTGTGTGTGTGTGTGTGTGTGTGTGACTGGCTTATTTCACTAAGCATAATGTCTTCAAGGCTCATTCATGCTGTAGCAGAATTTCCTTCCTTTTAAAAGATGAATAATATTCTACTATATGTTGCTATGGTCTGAATGTTTGTATCCCCCTGAAATTCATATTGAAACCTAATAACTAAAGTATGATGGTGTTAGGAGGTGGGGCCTGTGAGAGGTGATTAGGTCACAGGGCCTGAGCCCTCATGAATGGGATTAGTGTCCTTAAAGAAGCAGCCCCAGAGTGACCTTGCCCCTTCCGTGATGGGATAATACAGTGAGAAGATGCCATCTGTGACCCAGAAAGTGGACCCTCACCAGATAGTAAATCTGCTCACACCTTGATCTCAGACTCCCCAACCTCCAAAACTGTGAGCAATAAATTTATTTTGCTTACGAATTATCCAGTCTACAGTATTTTGTTGTACCAGCCCAAACAAATTGAGACATATGTATATGCCACATTTTGTTCAGCTGTTTCATACATCAAGAGACACCTGGGTTGCTTCCACCTTGTGGCTATTGTAAATGATGAACATGGGTGTACAAATAGATCTTTGGGACCCTGACTTCGAATCTTTTGGGTGTATACCCCTAGAGGGAAAATTGCTTTATCATACAGCAATTCTATTTTTAATTTTTTGAAGAATCTCTACAGTGTTTTCCATCACAATTGCACCATTTTACATTCCCACCAACAGTGCACAACAGATCCAATTTGTCTTCACCCTAGCCAACACTTGTTATTCTCTGGGTTTTTGTTTTGTTTTGTTTTGATAGCAGCCATCCTAATGGGTACCTCATAGTGGTTTTGTTTTGTAGTTCCCAAGTGATTAGTCTAATAATAGTAAGTCTTTTTCGTTTGTTTTTTTGACATGGGGACTCACTCTGTCGCTTAGACCACTGGAGTGGCGTGGTGCAATCTTGGCTAACTGCAATCTCAGCCTCCCAGGCTCAAGTGAGCCTCCCATCTCAGCCTCTCATAGTAAGTCATTTTTTAAAGTTCAGAAAGATAATATTTTAAAATTTAGATCATTTATTACAGGGGTAGAGTAATTTCTTTTTAATTTAGGCTCTATCCCTGTGTTTTCCCTTATAAAGACCCTTTCATTACTGATGCCTCAGTCTTCCTCCCAGCCCTTTCTCTTTGCCTCACTTTCCATAATAAAGTATTAACATCACTTACTTCCTCATCCTCTTTAGTGTATCTTTTCCACTATTTAAAATCCGAGAAGCTTCCTTCCTGATAATGGTTACTTAGCTTGTGGGGAAGAGTCAGGAGGAAGAAATAAATAAAAAAGTATAAGACCAGGTGTGGTGGCTTATGTCTGTAACCCCAGCCCTTTGGGAGGCCAAGGCGAGCAATCACTCGAGATCAAGAGTTCAAGACCAGCCTGGTCAACAGGGTGAAACCCCATCTCTATTAAAAATACCTAATCCCAGCTACTTGGGTGCCTGAGGCAGGAGAATCACTTGAACCTGGGAGACAGAGGTTGCAGTGAGCTGAGATCACACCACCGCACTCCAGCCTGGGGGACAGAGACCCTTGTCTCAAAACAACAACAACAATAACAAATAGACCACAACAAGACCACACTGTATTAAAAAGAAATTTAAAAACCTGCAGGCCACCAATTTCTTTCAGAGAAAAGATAAAAACTACATCTCCTCATCCCCATAGGAAAATATACCTGAATTCACAGAATATGAAATACTAATTATTAATAATTTGAAATAAGTTCATAAGTAATATAAGAACACACATTATAACAGTAACATTTTTTTCAATTCAAAGCAAAAAATAATTTTTTGTTTTGAGACAGAGTCTTGCTCTGGCTCCCAAATTGGAATGCAGAGGTGTGATCTCAATTCACTGCAACCTCCACTTCCCAAGCTCAAGTGATCTCCAACCTCAGCCTCCCAAGTAGCTAGGATTACAGGTGCTAAATATCGTACCTAGTTAGTTTTTATATATATATTTTTAATAGACACAGGGTTTTGCCATGTTGCCCAAGCTGGTCTCAAACTCTTGGGTTCAAGCGATCCATCCTCCTCAGCCTCCCACAGTGCTGGGATTACAGGCATGAGCCACTGTGCTCAGCCCCCAGATTTTCCTCAATGATAATAAACTATATTCTGATAAGGAAGTAAAAATGGGTATAATATTTCTGGACAACAACTTGACAACACGTATCTATCAAAAACACAAAAATATTTATCCTTCTGGGCTCAGAAATGCCACCTCTAGGAAACATTCCTTAGGAAATCATCAAGAATTAAAAGACTTACGTAAATAAACTGCAAATGGTCTAAATATCCAACAAAAATATAAACGCTGGTTAAGTAAGTTTTGGTATAACCACAGTATAGAATATAGTCATTAAAAATACTGTTGAATAGGTTCAATTACATGGAAAGTTTGAGGTTATATCTTTAAATGTCAAAAGGCTAAATATAAAACCATATATATACAGTAGGATTTCATGATAATTACTTTAAAGTAGGAGATCACCAAAATTATTAGATCAAAAAACTTAGTTCCAAATTCCTACATCACCATTTTAAGATATATGAAGGTAAGTATATTTTCTAAATTCTCAATCCTAAATTTCATCCATAAAATGGGGAAAAATTAGTTCCACCTTACAAGGCCTGGTGGGGGATTAAATAAAGTAAACCATGTAAAGTCATAAACTCACTAAAGAATTAATAGTAGTTGTTACTATTGTTTTCAAAATTTTAAAAGTTGTTCATTAAAAATGGCAGTCAGTCAAACATCAAACAAAATAAATGGTAACCACCAAGTCACAGCTTCAGACCAATCATCCACAGCATGACTAACAAGACACCCCAAAAAGACACTGCAAGAATCACCCTGACTGGCTACAGTGACTCATACCTGCAATCCCAGTGCTTTGGGAGGTCAAAATGGGAAGATCACTTGAGGCCAGGAGTTCAAGACCAGCTTGGACAACAAAGCAAGACCCCATCTCTACCAGAAAAAAATTTTAAATGGTGGTACCCACCTGTATAGTCCTAGCTACTGGGAGGATGAGGCAGGAGCGTTGTTTGAGCCTCAAGGCTGTAGTGAGCTAAGATTACCCCACTGCTTCAAGCCTGGGCAACAGAGTGAGGCTCTGTCCCAAAAAACAATTAAATAAATAAATAAAAGAATCACCCTTTTTTGTTCAGTCATGCCACAGTATAGGTGTCAATAAAGATTACAGTGTCAGGAAAGAGAAACAAACAAACAACAACAACAAAGATCTTATGAAATCGTTTTTAAAAAGTGGCCGGGGGAAGAAACCAAAGAATAAAATCAGGAATAAAGATTCTCAGGGCACTGCTAATATAAAAGGATCACTGTGCTATATAAGACAATCCTATTTACCTTTAAAAAAAAAAAGAAAAGAAAAGAAAAGTGGTTCCTAAGAAACATTAAAGCAACACAACTAGTTGCTACCAAACAAAATCTGGAACCCCAGTATTCTGACTCAAAAGCATTTAAGGAATTAACTCATCAAAAGAAGGTAAAAAAGGAAAAAAAAATAAAATTTTGAGAGTCCTGACTATGTAAGAAATAAATTAAAAATCTGGTTTCACCTGGTGATAGAGGAAGAAATGTAAGTGTATGCAACAACATTTGGAACTTTTAATATACAACTTGGGCCTAGATTCTAGTGTTCACCAACAAGGTTTAATCAGGTTAGTAAAAAACAAGAGGACAGCCTGAGGATGGTGAAGCGATGTCTGACAAAGCCATGGGACCCATGTGCTGATGGAAGAAATTCCCATTTTCCTTCTCTTGCCACCTATCCTTCCCCATCACAGAAGAGCAACCACTTCTGAAACACCTTACAAACTAGGGATCTAAAAGAAAACTATCTAGCCCTGTCCACAGAGAATTCAGGTATTTTCAACAGAGAACTCATAAGTAAACTCAGGGTATTAATTTCATAATCCTAGATGACATTAAATCATGTGATAATTTAAAGTTACCTCACCTACTTCCTCTACCATTCTAAGGCACTGCCCCTTAAGAGGAATGTTACACCTTTTACCCACAAATTAACCTATTACAACTAGCCAAACTACTGCACTGTGTAAATGCAAACCTTTTATTTTACTAGATGAGAAAACTGTACTAAGTTCTGCAAAGAATGGCAAACCTCTGATTTCAGGTTGTTTTCCAACAAAACATCCACTGTTTTCCAATAAAACATCCATTCAACCTTCCTATCCTACTCAAATAATGCAGGAAGCTACTTATGTCTGTAGCTCACTCTTTTTTTTTTTTTTGAAACAGGGTCTCACTTTGTTGCCCAGGCTAAAGTGCAGTAGCAACATCACTGCTCAAGCTCACTTCGACCTCGGCCTCCCTGGGCTCATGTGATCTTCCTGCATAAGCCACCACACCTGGCCTGAAGCCCACTCTTGCCTCGCACACTAGTCTCTGGCAAAGCAGGTGTCCATAGCTTTAATGTGAATCATGCCATATCACTTAACAACCTAAATAAGGAACACTTACAGAGTTTAATACCCAGCACTGATTGCATGAGAAAACCATGGTTGTTTGCAAGTTTTCAAACGCTCTTTTAAAATGTATCAGATCAGTCTCTTCATTACAAGGTGCACTATAGGAACATTTAGGAACAAATTCCTTCAGTAATGAACCTCACCTGATACCTCACTTTTTCCTAGCAGTCATTCACTCACTACCTTCCTTTCCCCATTAAATACCAGCAACCAGGAACACACTCTCAGACATTCTCTCTCTCTCTCTCAACTGTCCTAGAGGGCATGACCCAAGGCTGCTGGACAATAAATCTATAAGAAAACGCCTGCTAGCCAGACATTCCCTCTGACACAATTGAGACCCTGTTGTTTCCTGAAGGTTTGGGACAGCAGATTATTCTTGGACTGAGTGTGTGAAGCCAGACTTTGCTGTTAGCCTCCAGAAAGATGATACTCGTCACATCCTGGCATTTTGAGAGCCAACCTGGCAGGAATGAGCTTCTCATTCTTACCCAGTCATCACAAGAGATGCCAGGCCTACTCTGGGTTCTAGCTAAAGGAGGTCTAAGGAAATGGATCAATTCCTTTCTCTGCAGAATCTTTGTTGGGTTATTCTGAAATACTGTAGCATTTTGGAGCATAAATGATAACGACCCATATGATTCTTTTGACTCAAAACACAACTGAAAAATACAAGAAACAAAACCATTGACTACAATATTTCTGTGGGGGAAAAAAGTCTCTTGGCCAGGTGCAGAGGTTCATCCCTGTAAGCCCAGCACTTTGGGAGGCTGAAGTGGGTGGTTCACTTGAGCCTAGAAGTTTGAGACCAGCCTGAGAAACATAGGGAGACCCCATCTCTACAAAAATTACAAAAAATTAGCTAGGCATGGTGGCATGCACCTGTGGTCCCAACTATGCAGGAGGCTGAGGTGGGAGGATTGCTTGAGCCCAGGAAGTGGAGGTTGCACTGAGCTATGATCATGCCACTGCACTCTAGCCTGGGTGATGGAGAAAGACCATGTCTCAAAACAAAACAAAACAAAACAAAACAAAACAAAACAAAACAAAAACCTGTTTATTCTAGGAGAACTTCTTTCTGCCTGAAAAAACAAAACAAAACAAAAAAAACAATGACATTCGGCCTGCTTCAAAGTTTCATCAAATAATAATTAGTAATCTTCAAACACAGAAGATCTACAACAGTTAAAGAATCGGGATGGTGAAAACAACCTTAAGTTACAAAGGCCATTTGCCTCAACACATAAATGAAACAATAAACAGAGATAAATTAGGATGCCCCAGTGTAAGTTAGGACCAGAATTTGAGTATTCTGATTCTCGATCTATACTTTCTGTATCTCTCCTAAATACACAGCATTAAAGTTACCATTTGTAACAACAGCTCAAACAATTTTTATTTCTAAACAGAGATTCGGCAGAATTTCCACATTTATAAATACCACAGCAAAACACATTTTTGAAAGAAGGAAGAAGTTCCTGAGAATGGCTTACTGAATCTAAAGAAGCATTAAATCAAGAAAATTCATCAAATAGCTGACAATGCTGTATTATTATTAATAAACAACATTTTTTCTTTGTGATCAAGTTAATAACATAATGGTATACAATTTTTATTCTAAGAGAAACGGCCCAGTTAGGTTTAAAAACAAAACAAAACAAACAACAACAAAACAGATACTTTACGCTGTCAATCAAGTAGTCACTACAGTGGTCCTTCTGGTCCTTACCCAGAGTTAGGGATGATATAAAGGCTATGCTAAAAACCATCAAGCTTTGAGATCTTCAAACTCAGCCAAAAGTCATTGACCTTAGGCCGCTCCACTTTTTACCAACCATGCTGGGCTTCCATATTGCTGTCCATATGCTGTCATAAAGTGACATGTTCTGGCTACCAATGCCTCTACTGTCAACACCCCAATAATGGAGATAAACAAAAAGACAGGGCTGTTTAACTGGGCAAAGCCCAATTCAGTCAATTCTTTGGTGTTTCTTTTTGTAGAGACAAATACCTAATACTGAGAAGGAGGCATTCAAATTCACAATTTTAGCCTCAACAAAGACCTTACCGACTTCACTTAATGTAAAATAAAGATGTTGTATAATCAGGTATTTCTTAGGTATGTTCTCAGCTTTGAAATAAATGACATAGCATAAGAGGAGAGGAATCTTAAGAAAATTATTCCTATTACAAAAGCATTTCATTCTACAAAGGGATTCACAACAGCTTTTTAAAATCGTGTTATACATTATAGAATACTGCAAAGGAAAAAGACGTATATACAATATGCTAGAAAGGGATTGAAAGTGAGTTGTAGCAGTGATAATATTGAATGGTTCTGTTTTATTGATTCAGGCCCTTGATGGATGCTACTGAGATAAAGGTCATAGGTTGGATCCCAGGATATGCCATTTAGGTTTGAGAAAAAGAGAAACCTGCAGAACTTCTAACTCTAGATACAACTAAATTGTGGATGTTCAGAGAATTGAGAAGGTCTGAATGGTTAAAGACAGAGGTGTCACAGGAAGAAACAAAGTAGACAGTATTCCAAAAGTCAGTAGCATTCTATGACTTATGTGCCATATTGGATTATTATTCTGAACATTAACCATAAGCTTTCACTTTCCATACAGGCCATTAAATCTCTTCTACTTAGATCAATGGCCTGAAGGAAACTGACCAACTCACTACATATCAATATGAGGACATTTGCTGTGACTGACAGTTGAAAGTAGCTCACCCCTTTGTGTAAACTGTTGGTCGAGTCATGGGATTCTGGGGAAAAAAAAAATTTGAAAAGAAAAAATGTTTAGAAGAGAAAAAATAAACTTCCAGTTTTCAACTATATTAATGTTTTTCTTTTTAAAGGCAGAGACAATCTATGTACAAAGCCATCTCCATTTTAACAAATTAATTTTTTTTTAAACACAGTGAACAGCCTGGACTCAGCACAGAGAAGAAGGATGTCAGGAAATTTCAGCTTTTTGTGCACAGATCATGCTTTTGTTCTCCAACCCATAAGACTGCACATCTCTTTCAAATGCATTAGCTGTCTAAAAGTGAGCCCAGCCAGAATTTATCAGACACAATTTATCGGAATTCAGCAATTGTGTGTGGATCCCCTACTATGTGCCAACACAGAGCAACCTGCTATCCCTGCATCTGCTTGTTTCTGGAAAGACTGCAAAACAGAGTAAATTCATATTTTCTCTAACCAAACATTTGCTCTAGAGGTAAATCTACACCGGCAAAACACACCCACTTTTTCACAGTGAGCCACAGCGCTGCATGGGATCAATGACACATCTGTATTCGATTCCAATAATTTTAATAGACGTCTTTAAGTCGTTGCTTTGTGCATGTCAATTTCTGCAGGCCAACAGCTGAATTCGTTTTCAAGCAACAATGTTGTCCGGTGAAAAATACACCTTCCTGAAACAAAAGATACTTTTTGTTCCCATGAAGCTTTGTTGCCTCTTCCAGCAGCAAATGACTCAAAAGACACGCTCTGCCATCCTCAATAGTGGTTTTCAGGCCAAGAGGAACAGCAAATGAGGTACCAGCGAAAGCTTAAGAAACAAAACCAAGATGAGTTAAGGGCAGGGAAGAAAGGCGGAGTGGAAGTGAGAAATGGAATCTAAACTCCACTTTGTGATCTAAGAAATAGAGCCTTTACTGATGAATTGGGCAGGGGGCGGGGGGTACAAGATACGGGAAGACAATATTTTCTGTTGCGGAAAAACAAAACAAAACTGTGCTGCTATCCCGGTTTTCTTTCAGTAGCACCCAGAGTATACATGGCAAGCACAATCTAGTTTCGTGACGAAAACGGATTCCATGAGAATAACACAAGTTTCTATGTGACACAATGGAGATATCCAACCAAACCGAGGAACTATACAATTACATGACAATTGCTCAAAATTTTAAGTGCGTTCGAGTACCAAAAAAATAAGTTTATGATTATTCGTAGGACACTGTTATTAGTTTAATATCACTAATTTGCAAGATGTGCACCCGTCCTGTCATATCCTCTTTTAAAGAAACCGCTAATGACCTGAAATGCTATTAGCCCCTGTTTGCCAGGACTGTGGGCCTGACAGTCAGTGTCACGGATAAAAACCAAACAGCGACCAGAAGTCAGGAAGTCCCTGGCGAATTCTTTTGAAGCACAGACCCTACAATTCCTGTGCGGGAGGGTAAAGACTGAAGTGTGCGCGGCTCCTCCTCCCTTCGGGCCGCAGGTCGGGAAGGTTCCTGGCTGTCAGGTGGGTGGCGCGGGCCCGGCGGGAAGCCCTGCCCGGCCGCCTCGCGTGGCGCGCGACCGGAGAGGAGCGAGCCCCGCGGAGTACAGCGGGTCCCGAGGCCGGCCACCGCTCACCTTTGTTCGCTTGCCCTCGCCAGGAGGAGAGAGCAGGGCCCTGGAGGAGGACAGGGGGCGACCCTAACGCTCCGCGGCTCCTCCCCGGCGCCCGAGAGGAAATCCGTGGCAAGCCAGACCCTCTCTGCTCCCAGAAAGCCAGCCGGGCAGTGGGGTCAGCAACCCCTCCCCGAACACAAAGGTTGGGAGGCGTCAACGCCTCGGGGAGCTCGGGGGCGTGCGCCACAGAGCACGCGAGTGTGCGTGTGCGCGCGAGTGTGTGTGCGCGCGTGTGTGCAGGGGGAGGGGAGGAGGGGCTCCAGCCCTTCTTACCTCTCGAAGATGAGCCGCACCATGAAGATGCAGAAGGCCAGGGGAAAAGCGAGGTAGAGGTCCTCAGCTTGCGGGAAGGTGGCTTCCTCCGTGTTCTTCAGGTCCGCCCAGGTGACATTGTGCGGGAGCCAAAACCTCTCGTTCCAGAACCAGGCTAAGATCCCTGCCATCTTGCTTTGTCCACTCCTGTCCTGCGGCACCCGCAGCCCGCCGAGCTCTCCACCGCGCAGGGCGCCCAGGGGTGCGCGCCCAGCTGGCCCCAAGCCTGTGCCGCCGCCGCCGCCGCTCCTGCCCGCAGCCGCCTCCTCCGCAGCCGCTGCTCTCGAAGGCTCGCGGCGAGCCCCGGTTCTCTCCTCCCTCTGGCCGCGCTGGGAAAAGGGGCCGCCTCGCCCGTCACATGGCAGCTCGGGCCGCCCGCCCTGATTGGCTAGTCTTCGCGTCAAGTAACGAGGCACACATGCGGCCAACTCGCCCACGCCCGGAGGGAAGGGCTGCGCCCTAGGCGCAGGGGCACCACTCCGGATAGGGTCGCCTGCCCGGGCTCTCACCGCTCTCTCGCTCTGTGCTTAAGGCAACGACCCGAAGTCGGCCCCCCAAATCCGCTCTAGCCTCCTGGCTTGCTCGCACATGCTCAGAACGCTGACTCCTGCCCCGCTCTGGTTTCCGGGCTCTCAGCCCTCTTCCTTGGCGCCCGGAGGCGGTAGGTCGGCAGGTAAGGGCTGCGGGCCGAGCTTCAGAACCAGCCCGGCTCGAGAGGACAGCGAAAGGAGAACGAGGGGGTGCAAAGTGCAAAGGAGGAAGTGGGAGGGAGAGGATCCTCCACTCCCGCGCTTGGAGAGGCAGGGTGAAAAATCAGGAACTGAGGCAGGATGGTTTGGCAAGAGCCTTCTGCCTCTGCCCCACGCCTGCCTTTGCCCAATCTTTGACTTTCTGGCCTCTTATACTATTACTTCTCATCAAAGTAGCTCCCCCAGGGAACAAGCCCCTCATATTGATTTATGAGGTGGTACAAAAATTAGGCAGTTAATTGCTGTTTAATAATTGGTACTTGATGACAATAATAGCGATGATGATAGCAACTGCAGCGTTCTGAAACGCTTCTCAGCCCTTCTCAACCAATCTCTCTGAAAAGGCTGCTAGGCCACATTTGACCTTGCAGATTATGAGAACTTCCACTCTGCTACTCGACAGGCTTTTTATAAGTCTGCCTTTTGAATCTGACACCTTTAAGGCATAAGGCCTGTGAGGCCTAACCCAGGCACCTTCTCTCCCACAATGCATTTCCCCGTTGACACAGGAGCCATGTGTGAATTTGTTCCATGGCCCATGTATACCTGGTTCTGGGGTATTATTTTTCTTCATTTTTCTCACATTCACTTTCTGCGTGGTGCTGCCAGTAGGCTACACTGAACCTTTCCAGTGGGCATATAACTGCATACACATGCGTGTGTGCACATACACAGACACACACACACACACACACGAGTTTCTCTTACTCTTCCTTCCCCTCTTTCCACTCTCTCTTGAAAGTGAAACTGAAGAATGGCCTGTACTAGTGCTTCCAATTTCTCTCCCCTCGTTTTCTTTTGAACTTCCATTTGGACATTTGCCTCATCTGCTGCATTGAAACTGCCCAAGGTCACCTGTGATCTTCATGCTGCTAAACACAAAGGTTAGTTCTTATCTTAGTTCAGGCTGCTTAGACTAGGTGGCTTAAACATCAGAATTTATTCCTCATGGCTCTGGAGGCAGGGAAGTCCAAGATCAACGTGCAGGCAGGTCCAGTGTCTGGCAAGGATCCTCTTCCTGGTTTGAAAACAGTTGTTCTCTTGTATATCCTCACATGACAGAGGGCACAGAAAGAGGAAGCAAACTCTCCTGTATCTTCTTATAAGGACACCAATCCCATTCATGAAGGTTCTACCCTCGTTAGCTAATTACCTCCCAAAGACTCTATCTCTGAATACCATCACATTGGGAACTAGGGTTTCAGCATATGAATTTTGAGTGGACACATTCAGTTAATGGCAGCTCACAACACCTCTATCAGTAGCATTTGGCCCAGTTGTAAGGTCCTGGGTGTTGAAACATTGTTGACTTGACTTCCAAAAACCTCACTCTTCTGGATTTCCTCCTCCCTCATGGCCACATCTTCTCAGTCTCCTTCCTGATACACCTCACTTTTCTAACCTCTAAAACTTGGAGCAGCCTTGGAGTCCATCTTTGTCCTCTTCACTTTTCTATCTGAATGTATTCATTTGGTGATTTTATCTAGTCTCGTGGTTTTTAATGAAATCTGTATGACCTCCAATGTCATGCTAATAGCTCCCATATTTATATCTCTAGCCATGAACTTTTTCCTGACTTTCTGACTCTTAAATCCACTGTCGATTTAACAACACCATTCAGATGTCTAAAAGCCATCTCATGACCAAACTATTAATCTTCCCCTTAAAGCCTCTTCCTCCTATAGTCTTTGCTCAAGCCAAAAATGTGGAGTCATTTTTTTCCCTGCTCTCTCTCTCTCATACTGCCTTTCTAATCCATCCCAGATGTCAGCACCATTTTAAAACCATAATCTCACCATCTTTCACCACCTCCTCTCCTACCTTCTTGGTCCAAACAACCAACATTTCTCATCCATGTTACTCCAGTAACCTTCCAACTTTCAGTTTCACCCTTTGTCCCTCTACAGTCTATTCTCAGCCAGTGTGATCCTGTGGAAATTTGTCAGATCACTCCTGGGGTGAAAACCCTGCTTCTTCCCCATCCCTCCCAAGTGAAATCCAAATTATTCCAAAGACCTGTGGTATTTGACTCCATATTAGCTCTGACTCATTTACTATTCCGTCTCCCTCACTCTGCCTGAGTCCACACTGGCCATCCTGTCCTTCCCAGGACACACCAGCCATGCTTTAGAGCCTTAGAGCTTGCTTTTCTCTGTCACACAAATATCCATGTTTGCTCTTTCCTAACGTCACTTTCTCTCTGAAGCCTTCCCTGGCCACCCTAGTTAATTTTCCTCTCTCTCTCCCCACAACCACTCTTCCCATCCTGCTTTGTTTTCCTGCGAGGCACTTACCACCATCAACACAAGATATATTGTATTTGTATCTTCATTAATCGCCCCCGCACACACACTAAATGTAAGCTTCAGAAAGTTAAAAAATTTGTGTTTATTTTATCAACTGTTCTATTCCTATCACTTAAAAAACTCCCTAGCACCTAGTAGTTAATCAATAAACTATTGAATAAATGAATCAACATTACTCCAACCCCAAGAAGTCTTCTCAGAGAGAAGAAAAAAGTCTGAATAATTGTGTTAAATGTTTATATATCTATGTTAGACTCATGTGAAGAATAGTGTGGGCATAAAGAAGGGATGGGTCAATTCTAAGGTGAGGGAAATGAGGTATCATTGAAGTGAGTCTTCATTCAGGAGTAGAAGTCACCATCACTACTCCAGACCACGTGGCCAGCTGCTCAGTAATACTGGAACATGCCTTGGCACCAACTGCATTCTCATGGGCCACAGATAGAGGTTTGTTAAGACTTCTCACCACCTTTGTGGTCTTAAGTCATGTCATGGTGAGCCTATCCTTCTGGGCAGCCAGATTCTTCTGTGACTCCCCCTGGTTTCTCATGTCACTCCCTTCTGTATGACCTGATAGTATCTTGCCTCCTACCCCATGGTTCCTATGGTCTCTAGCAGCTCCTTCTAGGTCCCTAAGCGTGTACAATAGTGTTGGTGAGTTAATGCCCTAGGATCTGACTTTGATCTTGGGCAATGAAGACAGTGAGTACATTTTTATTCCTTTCTTTCCCACCCCTCAGACATACACAATGGCTTCAAACAGCCTCTCTGAAAATATCCCGATACAAACCCAACATTTTATTTCAAGGTTGTGACCCACTGTGTAACTCACCCCCTTATATTTCCTCTCCTCTTTCTCATCTCACTCTCCTTTTCCTTCATTCCTGCTTCCCTGAAACTACACTTCCCTGAAACTTAGAAGCCAAACTCATAGGAGAGCAAAAGATAATATGGTTCTCCCATTCATCATGTTTGAGAAGGTGGTGGGATTTCAGGAACATTTTGAAAGGTGAGTTTTGTTGGGCAATGGAAGGAGGCTTTAGTGTTTTTTTTATGAATCTTGCACGAGTTCCTTTGTTTCTAAGAGCATGTTAATACCCTCCTGCATGATTTGTGCATCAACAGAACCTGTCTTGCCTCTGTCACTATTATGAGGCTCACATGAGATAACATATGAGAAAGTGCTTGTAAACTATTCCCCTCTATATCCATGTACAGTGCAGCAAACACCTCCTCCTTATCTGTCTAGTAGAACTCCTCCAGCCAATGGCCCCTTCCTACCACCCTGCATCTAAATGTTTGCCCCAGAAGCATAATAAAGTAAAATATAAAGTAGAAAAGGGAAAGTGATGTACAGAAGACAAAAGTAAGGTACAGAAAGAGCTTGATTGATTACAGCTCACCCTTCACCTTATTTGAACACAGTTTGAATATTCAGCTGCCTTTGCTGAATCTCTGTGATTGGTACAAAAGTAGGTTACGTTCAGTTTACATATGCAGTTAGGTTGCAGTTCACTATGTATGAAGAAACTTTTAGGCCTAACTTAAAATATGTAAGGAGGCAACTTGAGGCTAAAGTAAATTTAACACAAGAAAATAGATATATATGGGAGAGTTCCATGAAGTATTTTTCCTAGACAACCCCAAACTTAGTTTACAGTTACTTTATCTATTGGGTATAATGGGATCTTTTTACACTTAAAAAGTATGGGGGATGTAATATATATTTTCTCATGAGTATATAAGTGTAGATTAAAAGATTAATAGTTCAAATGAAAAAAATAAAAAAAAATAAAGTAAAATATCATTCCAAATATGATCACATTTTATTGGTCCAGAGATGGACAATGGGCCCAAGATGGCAATAAAAGTCCTTTTTCAGGTGTAAGTTGGGTCAAGACAACCTTTCTCTGGATGTCTAGATTCAAGGATTCAAACTCAGAAGCTGTTGGCCCCCTTGCATCATTATACAGCTAGAAAAAGTATAAGCCACTCTACAACAAGAGAGAAAAATAAAGCAGACCTGTAGAATTAAGACCTGTAGAGTTAAAAGTAAGAGACCCACAGAGAATCCTGTTGGCATTGGAGCTCCGGATTCCATTTAATACCTAGGGGTCACTGCCTTCTCATCCTTAGATTCTATGAAACAGATTCATATCTTAATTCTGCTTTTGGGTTGAGTTGTTGTTATTTCAGTTCCCAAAAGTCCCACTATCTAAGAAATTATTCTAAGAATAGATGTCTTTTTTTTTTTCTTTTTAAGAGATGGGGGTTGCACTATGTGGCTCAGGCTGGCGTACAGTCCCACTACTGATTATCATGGGAGTTTTTACCTGCTCAATTTCCAGTCTGGGCCAGTTCCAACCTCCTTGGGCAACCTGGTAATCCCCTGCTCCCAGGAGATCACCATATTGATTCTGAACTTAGTGCAAACAGCCAGTTGGCACAGTGCGCTACAGCCCAGAACTTCTGGGCTCAGGCAGTCCTCCCACCTCAGCCTCCTTCCCGAGTAGCTGGACCACACGTGCATACCACTGCACAGCAAGAGTGTGCGTCTTTAACACTATCCTGAGCTCAGCTCAGGCCCTAAAGAAGTTAGTCACAGAAGGGGGATAGTACAGCATACCTCCAAAGAAAGCTACTTTGTAACTGTACAAGAAAGACTTCTAATTGTTGCCCCAGAAAACCAAAATACAATTTATGCATCAGACTAATATGCAGCCCAGTGAGGAAGTAAGTAGCTGGTCAGTAAATAGAAGGGACAAGGCAAGAGAAAAGGTGAGCAAAAAAAAATGTGTTCAGGGGAGGTGACACCAACTAGACTGTATATTAGGAAAGCATGCTTTGTTTACTGAATAGAAAACATCACCTGAAAATACGCCGTTATTTCCAAGCAACAGGGAAGTATCAGCAAAGCTGAGCTTTGTTTCTCCCATTCTCAGGTCCACACCCAGGTCTTAATTTGAGTTCACATTGCAAGTAATCTCCACTTTTTAGATGCAGGAGAACAGCCCGAAGTTTAGATGAATTTCCACTCTGGGTTGCATAACACAAATTTATATAGTACTTGTTCTACAAAAAGAACATAAAAGCTATTTGGGGAGCAGAATCTGCTCACATGAAAAGCTAGAAAACAAAACATGCCAACACCACTGAAGATGGCCCTTGACAGTATGTGACAAGTGTGCAGGTATTGCAGACAACAGCAGCTTTCTGCTCAAAGGAGGAAGGATGCATTCGGTTTCGAAGGTATCAAGGGAGCTTCAAGGAAGACGCAAAAATGGAATCAGACTTTAAAAAATGAGTAAGATTTAAGAAGTCATGATCAAAGATAGAAAGTGAGGAAGATTTGCCAAGGGACAATAAACAAAACATTGCTGGCACTCCACATTACAAATGGCCTTTAGGATGAGGCAAAGGAATACTTCTGTTTATTTAGTGAGAACTGTATTTTATGTCTGATCGTAGCAATAAGCATGATGCCTGGTACACAATACACACTCAACTACTGTAAGTTTTAAAAATACATGCAAACAAAAGTTATTTGTTGCTTAAATCACAGGAGAGTATTAAAGGTAAGTGCTCAGACACACAATTCATTGACTTTAAAGGAACCTGGTTTTCACTGAGAATAATATGGAAATATTGCTAAATGTTATTTGCACAGTTGTTTCTCATAAGTGTAAAATCTCCTTACTGTGGTTTGCAAAACTGTCTTAAATCTGCACTCATCTTTTGTGATCCATGTGATCTCTTGGGTTTTCATTTATACAATATTGAGTGGGAGGTGGGGAGGACTGGTTTGGGCAAGAAATAAGTAGGACTTATCCCCACAATATGCAGATCACCCATAGCAGTGCAGAAAACACAGCATCTCCTGCCATCTTAAGATAGGAAATGAGTATTTAACTCACAACATTGGAGTTAGGCTGAGTTAAGGTCTGTAACCCAGACAAGAATTGAGTACACATTATTCCTGGAAGTTGCTCCCTCCTGTCCTCACATTCTTTCATACAACCATGTCAGATGTTGAAGATCTTTCTCTTCCCTTCTTTATCTTGACAGTTTCTACCTCAGGAAAATCTTTTTCAATACTGACAGCCATCAATTTCTCTGGTATTCCTAGCTAAACCAAATCACTGGTTAGATTTTCTGACTTCTCTCTAATAATCAAAATCTATTTAAATGTTAATGTTCCCCCTTGCAACTTTCTTCAGCCTGCTAATGTTGGAATCCCATTAAAATTTTAAGCAGGCCAAATGTGTTGCAAGACTACCAAAGAAAAATGAGAATCAGCTAGGTCAATCTGACTGGGGTCTGCCCAGTTAGAGATTAAATTCACCTTAGTTATATATCTGTAACCACCTGCTAAACATAATCAGCAATGATGGCATTCTCTGCATATACATATAAGTAACTAGCATTTAGAGGGCAGGTGTCTTTTTCTGGTAATTTATCAAGAAAAGAAGTTTATTTGACTCATGGTTCTGGAAACTAGGAAATCCAAGAGCATGCGCTGGCATCTGGTGAGGGTCATTCCATGGCAAAAGGCACTACATGACAAGCAAGTGCACGTGAAAATCAGGAACCCACTTTTGGCAATAAATTACCCATGCCCAAGATAACAGCATTAATCCAGTTGAGGGCAGAGCCCTCATGGCCTGTTCATCTCTTAAAGGTCCCATCTCTTAATACTGCCACAGTGGCAATCAAATTTCCAACACATGAGCTTTCGGGGACGCATTCAGATTTATGAGCCAGAATGCCTAATTTCTACTTTTCCATTATATAAAGATTTTATAGTCAAAGAGAAACAGGAAATCAACTAATCATATGGCTAATTTGTGGGAGGAGTCTCAGAATTCATTCATTCATTGAACAAATATTTATGAAGCTCAATGCCAAGAGTTAAACGTATAATACTGAGCAAAAAAGACACAGTGCCTGCTGTTTTCGATTGTATAGTCCAACCAAAATTCTATAAGAAGATACATAGCTGAGGCAAAAGTATCTCCATTTCTAATGTATCTTCATTGCTTATATAATCTGATTGCTTATATAATCATACCAAAGGCTTACCCTGGCATCCAGAACCTCTATTGCCTGCTGTCTCTACCTAGTGGCAGGTTTGCTTATAAGCCTAGATGGTACCACACTTTCTTAGCTTTGCACACATGGCCTAACCTCTTGCCCTGTTCTGCTACTACCTAAAAATCTCCAATAACACAAACCAGAGTGTTTGAACAGAAGCATGCTTCTGTCTGAACTTCAAAAGTTAGAGAAATTTAAAAAGCCAAAGAAATTAATCACTTTCTTCTTCATCCTACGTCAATTCCTAAAGCATCCAAAAGGTCATATCATAATATGTTGCTAGCTGCCTACAGTATCTCAGTGGAAAAAAAAAAATTAAAGGGTTCAGGCCATATAGTTGTATTGACAATAACTGTTACTTGCCAGCTTCTCTTCCTTGCACTTTGAACATTTCTGTGCTATATTTAATCATGAGAAGTTCAACATCAGAAATCACTCTGCACAATCTAAGAACCAATGATGCTAAATCAAAAGACCGTGTTCTTCCTTTCCCTCAACAGTTGATACAGTTCAAGCTTATTCTCATGTGGCTCCAAGAGAGTAGAATCTCGAAGGCAACCTTCCCTTGCAGTAATTGTTCATCATTAATGATGCCTTCAGAAGTGCATCTTAGGCAAATGTTTATATCTAAGTCTAAAATAATCATTACTGGCAATTATTCACATATATGAAAGTAATCTCTACGTGGTCATATTTGAAAATCACATCTAATTTTTAAAGTCTTCCCCTAAAATTAAAAAAATATATTAAACTATGTAACAGCCAAACAGATTAGCCCACTTTCATTGTTAAATTAAATTCAATGTAGCATAGATGCTTTATTAGGAGAATCATATTGTAAATATGCCAAAGAATTAATTGATCTCATTTAATTGAATCTGAGACCCATAAACTGTGATACCTTGTGTGGCCCTAATTGCATGTGATGTTGTAAGCGATCAACTCCATGTGATGGATGTGTCTAGGCTGAGATGTATCTATTTGTCTGGCATTTTTATGATCTCTAATTTTACTTAAACTTTAAAATGCAATTAAAATACAGCATAATCAGGATTTAGGGGGAAAAAAACAAGCTTTCAAAAATCTGCACAGATGTGGGTTATTAGGTTTAGGCACTCTGAATTTACCAGCTATATATTTTTCAGAAGACTTCCCCAGTGATTGCCACAGAATTATTAACAAAATCCAGAGGCCCCGGAGCTTCTTAAATGCTTATGATTGATTTGGCTTAAAAGACTTTTGCAATCCTCACTTGCACAGTAAAACTGGCTTCAGCTATAAGTTTAGGGAGAAGTTTTAGAAACTCAGACATGGCAAGTTGCCATGAGAATATTTTCCCTGTGGGGAAACAACACTCAAATGTGCTAATTAAGGGTGCTTAATATCCTTCAAAATTAATTCTTTGTTACCTGCGGTGGTTTAATTATTCCCTTACGGAAAGCCTGGAAATGCCCTGCATCTTTAAGTACCAGTGGGCCACACATTGATACTGAGTCAACAACCACTTTGAAAGTATTTCTTCTACTCATTGACTACAGGGTTGTAGAAAAAGAGAAAAATACTTTAGATGTCACAATAAAAAAGTAAGGCAAATTTCCACTGGTGGTTTGCAATATCGGTTTCATTGATGTCATCATGTCTCAAATAAAAGAACCTTCCAGAAAAGAAAATCTTTATTGCAGTAAAAATGAAGGGATAGAAAAAGTTGTAATTAACACCAGGCAATTCTAACTTATTTCCAACCAGCAGGAGCAGCCAGCCAACCCTGACACTTCCCCACAAGCAAGCAGCCTGCCTTATCTCTAAAAGTAAAAATCAAACATCCTCAGAGGATATTGGTTCGACTCAGAGATAACTAAGCACATATGAGACTATTTCTCTTAAGAGACTTGAGCATTATCCAGGTAACTATTGTTTCTTTTGGAATTCTTGCCTCAGGAGCTCTGTATAGTTATGGGACAAAATAAAAAGCTCTAAATGTTCACCTCTAGATGTAGGTACAAGTCATGGGCTCAAATATCACTTCCTCTGGCAGCGAAATCTGACCATATAATCTAAAGTTGCTACCTAATCACTGTACCTTCATGTAGCTCATGGGCATCTGAAATCCTCTTGTGAGTTTAGCTATTTACTTGTTTGTTCTTGTCCTCCCACTGCAGCATGTGGGCTTGGGGACAGCAGGGCCTGTCTTGGTCACTGTTCTACCCCATGCCTTGGGCAGCACGTGGCAGCTGGGGCTGTTCAGTAAATCACTGTTAAATGAGTGAAATGCAGGGTTATTTGGCTTCTTTTAATGTCAAACTTTTTCCTGTCAAAAAAGATTTATTCTGGAAGCTGAGCTAGGACAGTGGCTGGATATCCTGTGTAGGCAACACGGAACTCAAGTATTTAATCAGACACAGGCAAAACTTTGCACTAAAACTGGCCATCTTAGGTGAGTTTGACCAGAATTAGTCAAAGTATAGTCCAAGTTAAGCACCCGGCAGGATTAGCTAACAGCACTTGCAATGTTACTCATTTTCCTGGGCTGGAATCTTTGCAGCTCAATCCTCATGTATGTTGTCTCCACACAGAATCTCCAGGTTCTCATTTTTGGTAGATTCAACAAATACTCATAGACTACCCCTTAAATGCTTTGAGAACAAGAAAATGCTACAAAGCTGGACTTGGTAGTATGCAACTGAAGTCCCAGCTACTCAGGAGGCTGAGGCAGGGGGATTAGTTGAGCCTAGGAGCCCTGGGATATAGGGTGCTATGCTGATCAGGTATCTGCACTAAGCTTGCTTCCAGTGTAGTAAGCCCCCTGGACTGGGGGACCATCAAGTTGCCTAAGGAGGGGTGAAATGGCCCAGGCTGGCAATAGAGCAGGTCAAAGCTCCTGTACTGATATGGTTTGGCTCTGAGTTCCCACCTAAATCTCATGTCAAATTGTAATTCCCAGTGTTGGAGGCAGGGCCTCGTGGGAGGTGATTGAATCATGGGGCCGGTTTCTAATGGTTTAGCACCATCCCCCTAGTGCTGTCTCGTGATACAGTTCTCATAAAATCTGATTGTTTAAAACTGTGTAGCACCTCTCCCTGTCTGTCTTCCTCCTGTTGCTGCCATGTAAGATGTGCTTGCCTCCTAGAGGCATTCAGTTTGTAGGGGAAGAACACCTCAAGTGAGCATGTGTACAACTCCAACACTGTGCATGCTCCACTCCCATGTGCTAGCCGGCCACTGCACATACGGACAGCCCACCTCAAAAGAAGAATCACAGGAAAAGGAACGCAAGAGCCCAGAAGCATGCCAACATATAAAACCCCAAGTCAGAAGTCAAACCGCACATGTGATCTCTGCAGTCACCGGCTTGACCTTCTTCCAAATGTGCTTTACTTCCTTTCATTCCTGCTCTAAATGTTTTAATAAACTTTCACTCCTGCTCTAAAACTTGCCTTTGTCTCTTCTTCTGCCTTATGCCCCTCAGTCATATTCTTTCTTCTGAGAAGGCAAGAATGGAGGTTGCTGCACACCTGTACAGAGTTGCCACTGGTAACACACTCACTTCAATTCTGTGAGGCTTCCAGTATATTAAAATAAATAATGATAAAATGGCTCTACAGAATTACAAAATTGGCCATTTTAGAAACTTCTTAATTAACATTAACACACACAAACACAATGCAATATAATTGTGTCATCATAAGACAATTATGAAATCTATTTAAAACACATGAATTCTAGAGCACAGTGGGTAGCATAAACTGGCACATACCCTTCAGGCTGATGAGGAATCTTTTCTCCCTCTACAGCTGTCAGTGACTCTCAGAAGTTCTAGGACTCACCCTATTTTGACCTACATTGTAGGTTCAAAAGTCTACATCTGAGGCATGTGGTAAGCTTAGGAAGTCTAGGCCAAATGCCCTGTGCAGGCCCCCACCCTGGCCCCTGGGCTGACCTGCCTTCTAATGTCCAGAAGCCATAGCTGCACTCCAGTTTCTCCATTCTTCTTTTAACTTTGGGCCACAATGTCAAAAAGTTTATTCTACAGACGTGGTGAACAGTTTGCATAGGTTTTCATGTAGGTATTATGTCTTACTTAGATGTGAAGATATGTTTATTTTATTTTATTTTTATTATACTTTAAGTTCTGGGATACATGTGCAGAATGTGCAGGTTTGTTACATAGGTATACACGTGCCATGGTGGTTTGCTGCACCCATCACCCTGTCATCTACATTAGGTATTTCTTCTAATGCTATCCCTCTCCTATCCCCCCAATCCCCAACAGGCCATGGTGTGTGATGTTCCCCTCCCTGTATCCATGTGTTCTCATGGTTCAACTCTCATTGTTGTATGAATGAGAACATGTGGTGTTTGGTTTTCTGTTCTTGTGTTAGTTTGCTGAGAATGATGGTTTCCAGCTTCATCCGTGTCCCTGCAAAGCACATGAACTCATTCTTTTTTATGGCTGCATAGTATTCCATGATGTATATGTGTCACATTTTCTTTATCCAGTCTATCATCAATGGGCATTTTTGGGTTGGTTCCAAGTCTTTGCTGTTGTGAACAGTGCTGCAATAAACATACATGTGCATGTGTCTTTACAGTAGAATGATTTGTAATCCTTTGGGTATATACCGAGCAATGGGATTGCTGGGTCAAATGGTATTTCTGATTCTAGACCCTTGAGGAATCACCACACTGTCTTCCACAATGGTTGAACTAATTTACACACCCACCAACAGTGTCAAAGCATTCCTATTTCTCCACAGACGATATGGTTTTCTATGTCTTCTATACCTAACTAATTCAGCAGTCAACCAATAGCTATTTTGACTGGTGGACTAGCTTTCAAGCTGCACACCAGAGCTCCTCAGCGCCTGAGGGGAAGCATGGCAGTCCACACGGAATTAGATCGTTTATAAGCTGCTGTCAGTTTGAAAAGAGAAATTTGTACTGAGGCAGAAAGCCTGCCTTATTTTCTCACACTCTCTGATTCCACCTATACTAATCTAGCTGGCAGTGCAGACTGAGGCGTCTGCTCAGGGTTTGCAAGGTTAGCCAAGGTAAAGAGATTATATGGGCATTGCAGCAATTGCTTTTCTGGACACCAGACCATTCTCACAAAGGCTACTTAACAAGGACTTAATTTTTCCCAATGGAGAAGACCTCTAAAGTATCAAAAGGAAATAGCAAATCATTTGGAAAAATTTCATGTCTTAGACTTTCCATAAAGAGAGATTATTTCAATTGTGTAAGGCTAAAAATACAAAGATGAACAAATGTAATTGAAGAGGCCTAGGAAAAGCTATAACCATAAAGTAATCATTCCTCCTCTTCCCTCTCCCAGGTCACTCTCAGGACTGTAGTGGATTTACTCTTCTCCCACCCACATTCTCCCCTCTTGCAAACCTTTGCTCTCCCTGGGAATGACTGCCAGTGGTCAATATTTGGCTTCTGGTTGAGAATTTAAGCAACAGTCTCAGCCTTCTCCTCCACCGTTGGAATATATCTAAGTAACATGAGAGCCACATAGAAGGCAGTGCCACTAAAAATCCAACTCAAGGAAACAAATAGAGCCCTGGTGGTAGAAGAGGAGTCTGGCCCTCCCTTTGGGGTGCCCCAACCAGCTTGGAAGTAGGCAAGGTGGATTCAAAAATCCTGTCCATTAGAGGGGTTACAGGGGCTACCTGCTATGGAAAATACCCAGAAAATTCTGCCACTCCTCTGCACAAAAGCTTCTGAATGGCTCTCCCTGTCCACAGGACAAATTCAAACTCCTTTGTGGACAAGCAGGGCCCACCACAATTGGCTTTCCTTCTCTCTTTCCTGATCCATCCTTTGAGGCTCTCACCCAAACTGTGTAATTTAATATGCATCTCCTGACAATTCCACCCTCCTCTCTCCACACCATGCATTTCAACAGACCATTTGTCTTCTTTTTTCTTCATATGATTTCCCCATTTAGAATGTCTTTTCCTTTCTTTCTTTTCTACCTATCAAAATTGTATTTATAAGCCAATCTCCATTGCAAAAAACCACATTCTGGCATTTTCCCTAGATCACATCAGGGTTAAAACTAATCCCTCCCTACTTGGTGATCCCTAGGAGCCCTCCCTACCATGCATGTTGTCTTCCCGATGGAACCCCTGGCTTTGTCAGGCAGGGACAGAATCTTATTCCATTTTTATCATCTCAGGACCTAGCATGGATTTGTGCACACAGTGACTGTTTAATAAAGTTTGGACTAATTAGATTTCTTAGGAAAATTACAGCTAATTTGAAGTGAGAGACAGTTGATATAGACTACGGAAGAGTGGAAGAGTTCAGGAGTAAAAATACTTGGATCTATTCATAAATCCCAGCTTCACTTCTTACCAGCTGTGCGGACCTGGATAACTCTCAACTCTCAACATCTTTAAACCTGAGTTTCCTCATCTGAAAAAAAAAAATGGCATCTTTGCGTATATCTAACAGTATCTACCTCATCTAGCTGTTTCAACTAGACGAAAGTATTTAGCACTGTGTTCAGCACTTAGAAAGAATTCAATGCATGCTACTTCTGTCCTCCTGCACCTCCTCCTCCTCATTATTACCACCAATATTACTATTATTATCCTAATCCCATAGGGAAAGACCAGCTGTGGAATGTAGAGCCTTCTGCTACCCACACCCACAGCTGGGCTCCCATATCTGAGCTATATCGTAGCAAGA
Source organism: Saimiri boliviensis (assembly GCF_048565385.1). Taxonomy (NCBI): domain Eukaryota; kingdom Metazoa; phylum Chordata; class Mammalia; order Primates; family Cebidae; genus Saimiri; species Saimiri boliviensis. The sequence continues at coordinate 71,374,443 of NC_133453.1, forward strand.
ATTTTTCTTTTTGCAAACAGTTCCGAAGCTGTGGCCTTGATATTTCGCTAAAGAGGAGCCCGTGCAAAATTTTATTCACAGCATTGAGCAGTGTAGAATTTGTTTTAGAATTAGCTTCTCCTTTGTTTTGGAGAAACTACCTCACTGTTCTTTGAGGCATACAAATGAAAAGGAAACGTGCACCCATTGTTTGGGCAGCAACATGAGGTCACAGAAGACTCATGTTTAGCCCTAGAAGTCAGAGGTTATGTTTGGTACATAAGTGCTTGTATTATTGAACTGAGGTTTCCCTGTAGACTTTGTTGCAGTTTTTTGGTGGAAAGGAAAAACATAAATGTTCTTAACCCTTGTAGAAGTAAGCTTGGCGATGCAGGCTGAATTATGGCCTGTCCTAGATAACATAACGGTAGGATATGGGGGAAATTATTTTGCTTTTTTTTTTTTTTAACTAGCATCAATGAAAAGAAATGAGAATGACGTGGAAATGAAATGGAAGGATCAGCTTTCATGGACCCTGTCATTTTCTGAGAACAGCAATGCCACTTCTCTGCATAGGTGACGACAAAGTGTGGCTCAGAGTTGTATGTGGATCTTTGTTCTTATCTTTGTGCAAAACCTCTTCTCCTCTGGCTCCCCTAGCTGCTCCTGTAGCGAGAAGAAACGGCTCCCTTGTCACTGATGTTCTCAGAAGTCCCATCATTGGCAGAGGGAACAAAGTCAGGGTGTCTGTCTTGTGGAGGACAGATAGGTTTGTAGGCGCATGAGACACATCTCCTTAAGAGCTATATAGAAACAGTGTGAAAGATATTTTAGGGAAAACAGTAAGATCAAGAAATTGAATTATTCGAGGCTTCAGCTCTTGCAATTTGGACATTAAAATAATGGTGATCTTCCATTACCACCCCCTACTCCAGGTTTCTGAAGTCTTTTTATATAGAAATTAAAATCCATTATTTTTATATACTTTTTATATAGAAATTGAAATCCATTATTTTAAATTTATCATTTATTTAAAAATTTAAAGCTGGAAAGAATTTGGGGTGTATTCAGTGTTGCAAGAATATTGTAACACTGATTTTTTTTAAAACATGGATTCTGGAAACCAGTAGATTTCAATCTTGGCTTTTCTTTTTACCAGTTGTGTAATCACAAGCAATTTATTTATCCTCATTAAGCCTTTGGTGTTTCATCTATAAAACACAAGTGCGTGGCAGTTTATATTTCCCAAAAGACAGCTGCACTGATACATGTTTCATGCCACATTCTAGTCTCATGAAATGATGTTGATATTCCTTCAAGAGATGGGGTCTATATGCCTTTCCCTTGAATCTGGGCTGAACTTTGAAACTGACTCAACAAAAGAATGTGGCAGAAGTGATGTGACTTCTAGCCAGGGCTTCTGCTTGGCACTTTCTCTCTCTCTCTCTCTCTCTCTCTCTCTCTCTCTCTCTCTCTCTCTCTGTCTCTGTCTCTCTCTCTCTCTCACACACACACACACACACACGCACACACACACACACACACTTGCCATTGAACCCAGTCACTATGATGTGAGGAAGCCCAGGCCACATGGAGAGGCCACATGTGGGTGTTTCAACTGATATCCCACCTAGACCCATAGTTGACAGCCAGTGTCAACCACCAGATGTGAGTGAATGAGGCTTCAGAGCTTTGCAATTTTCAAGTCCTCCAGCTGAGCCAGACCTCATGGGGCAGAGACTATGTTATGTCTGAATTCCTGACTCCCAGAAGCCATAAGAGCTAATAAATTAGTAAATGAACTTACATTTAGTAAATAAATTAATTTAATAAATTAAACCATACCTAATGTATGGTGGTATTATAAGGATTGAACAAATAGTATATTAAAGTAAGTGCTCAAAAATGTTAGATATTATTATTATTATTATTATTATTATTATTATAAAGGCAGCTTCTAAAGGTAAAACTTTGAGGTGAATGGGGGTTCTCAATACACACCCTTTTCTGGCTCTAACAGATACTGGGGGAAAGAGAAGTTGAAATGCGAGAGGAACCAAATTAGAAGATAGTTGCCTGTGGGGTTTGTGCTTGAATAAACAGTCATGTGTAGACTTTGTTTTCATTCCTCTAGAAAAGGTCCTCTCAAAACTCCTGCAGCCAGAACCTCAAGATAGAAGACAGAATACATCTGTTGAGGCCACTGTAATATCTGGGGGCCTCACAACTCTTAGCCCACCATCTAGTGGCATGCATCAGTCTTTAACAGAAGCCCACTTCTGTATGAAATTATAATGATCTCTCTTTCCTTACTTACCTTCCAAGTAACCTATCATATGCTGATCTAATATGAGTTTCTTGGAATATTTCAAGAAATATTTCAAGCATGCCATAGAGCCCTCCTGTTAATCCATATTGCTTTAATGGGAACTTTAATATGCCAGGAAACTTGGCCTTATGCCAAGCTTGTCCTGTGTCACTAGGTAATTGCCACTCTGTCATCTTCAGAATTTGGTCTAGTTTCCAGAGCCATCCATAATTTTGATGTAGCTGCATGTGGACCACTGAATATTTTGGGGAGGTTTACACTGATTAAGGATTTCAATCAGAAGAGGAAAGACAATGGTCCATTTTTACTTCTAACCTTTTATTTCCACATGCAAAAAGGTGATCAAATGTTACAAAGTCACATATGCAACAAGGACAATGAAAATCAATTGGGAAGTACAGCTTCTTTCCCTCTGTTCCTGAATATGGACTGTGTAGAATTTGGGATCCATTCAGATTATAAGCCATTATTTTATAAACAGTGACATGAAAGGAGAGGCAAGGCTTTAGTGGTGGTGTCTCTGGCACAGTAGCTAAGGAAATGACTTTCAGGTTAGACGTCATTTTAACATCCTTTAAATCATCCTTTAACCTTGCTGACATTCACATCCTAGTAAAATTAGATACCGCTTATTAAGTGCTTTTTCTTGTTCTAGGCACTGTACTAATTTATCACAAGAGGGAGCTGAGATGTCATCCAAAACCTGTCTTGCCCATTACACAGCATTGGCTCTCCACTGCTGGCTGAGATCCCTTCTCCATTCTGTGTGTGTACAGGCTGCCATCACTCAAGACTTAGCTCCAGTGTCACCTCCTCTCAGATAGCTTTCTGTCCACCATGCCTCTGCGTGTGCCCTACCACACATACAAGACATATTCCCCCATTTCTCTCTAAACTTCTATGACAATGCCATCTAATAGAAATAATGTGAGCCACAGATGTGATTTTGAGTTTTCTAGTAGCCACATGAAAAAAAAGAAAATGAAACAGATGAAATTACTTTTAATAGATGCTTTACTTAACCCAACATATCTAAAATATCTTCACATTAATGTGTAATCAGTATTTAAAAATTTAGATGCTTTGCATTTTTTTTTCAGTAAATCTTTGAAATCCAATGTGTATTTTACAATTAATGGTGCATCTCAATTCAGAACACATTTCAAATGCTCAATCACCAATTAACTGGCAATTATTCTATTGGATGGAGCAGTTCTATAACATTCAGCACGTGTTATTTCTATCTTATTTGATGTATGGTTCTTAAGGTCCAGAAATGGAGGGACCCATCTTTGGATATCCCAACATTGCTAGAGTACTATGCCTAATAAATGTTTCAGTCCGTGTGAAAGTCAAGAAAACAAGTTATTGTGCCTTGTTGAATTTCTAGAAGGGAAGTATTTCTACCACATCAAGGCACAGGTAGTTCTCACAAAATGAAAAGCATCTTTGCACAGCAGAGTCTGGGAAGCTGCAAGTTACTCTGTGGGCTGAAAAACATCCTTGAGGTCAAAGTTATGAAACTGACAAGGACAAAAAAGGACTACACTGGGGGCTGTGAAAACAAGGAGCCAGAGGCAAAGCACCAGGCCACCTTCTTGTTAGCATTTTAAAAATGAAAATGAGACGAACTGACAACGATGAGAGGGAACTCAACTGTCTGAAAAGAAGAGAGAAATAATTGACACTTCAATGGAAAAGGATTCTTTAAAGCTCTTCAGTGTGGCAGACACATTGAATCACATCTTAGCAACTATTTCCAGCATATATAGGTGGCATATTTGAAAAGAAAACTCTATTCTTTTTGGTCACTCAGGTTATATCTGGTTGACTCAAAATAAAACAGGTAAAATCCATTTTTAAAAGAAAATTTATTAATGAGTGTTCTAAAAAGTTGCCCATTATTTTCCATTTTTTTTCTTTTTTTTTTGCAAGGAGCAGCTGTTAAAATTCAAGAATCCAGTTTCAGAGTGTATTTATTGTGTTTGTTTGCAAATTTGTATTAAACATTGCCCTGGAGACTACGAAAATTAGTGGCAGATCCTAAAATACTTGGTGTGGGACTTCACTTTCATATGCATTATCTCATCTTAGTTAAAATCTCCAGAAAATTTTGTGTCACTTTCACGGATCTTCTGTCAAGGATTCTTGAGTTGATAAAATAAAAATTGCAGACTATTTATTTGAAACTTATGTTAATTTATAGTTTCAAAGTGATTAAAACTCAGTCTTCTTTAAAACCACAGCTCCCCTTTTCTATACATACAAGTCTTTTAGTATACACACTCCGATTCAATGTGGGAAATCCTCAGATGCTGGATTTGCATGCTGAGTTTATAGGGTTTTGAAAGGGCATTTGACTAACACACTTTGATTTCCAGCAAAAACACATAGTACAAAGATTGTCACCAGCCAAGGACTAGTAGTAAAATATGATAAGGTTCAATTTGTTTGTTTTTTAAAGTCAAGGAGCATTCTAACCCCAACATGTCATCCTCAGAGTGATTCATTCAAGAGGAGGCCTGAAACTGGTAAGAAAGGCTCTGGGCACTGTTGTCTGGGCACCAAGGCTCCATCTGCAATCTGCACACGAGGACACCTTGTCCTGGGGAGTCTTTTTGTGTTCTCACCATGAGTCCAAGAAGCTCATTCTGCTTAAAAGTTCACCAACTGTAATTTGATGGTTGCTAACTAAAAAATAGAATATGATGCTACTTCTTTTCACTTTTTCAAATCTTATGCTAATTTAAATTTAAATCCTTCTGGGGGAAGATCCAAGATGGCCGTTTAGGAACAGCTCAGGATTACAGCTCCCAGTGAAAGTGCAAAGGGTGAGTGGACACCGCATTTCCAGACGGATTTTTATTGCCCACAGACCAGGAGATTCCCAGGCAGAGGAACCCCACAGGTGGCCAGTGAGGCTGTTTTGGCTGGTGTGGGTGCTTTGCCAGTGCCCTGGCACGGCGGCTCTCCATACAAAATACACTGGTCCAGATGCCCTTATAGCTGGCAATTGGAACCCCGGGAAGTCGCCCATTCATCTGATTAAAAAGGGGACTGAACAGAGAGCCAGGCCAGGAGATTCCTGGGTGAAAAAAAAAAAAGCACCACGAATCTCAGTGTGGCTGTTTAAGCCAGCGCAGTGAGTCGCTGCCAGGGAAATCACACAGATCCCAGCGCCTTTCGAACAGGCGACTGGAACACCTGGGAATACAACTAACAAGGAACATAAAGGACCTCTTCAAGGAGAACTACAAACCACTGCTCAAGGAAATAAGAGAGGACACAAACAGATGGAGAAACATTCCATGTTCGTGGTTAGGAAGAATCGATATCGTGAAAATGGCCATACTGCCCAAAGTAATTTACAAATTCAACGCTATCCCCATCAAGCTACCAATGACCTTCTTCACAGAACTGGAAAAAAAAAAACACCTTAAATTTCATGTGGAACCAAAAGAGAGCCTGCAAGGCCAAGTCAATTCTAAGCAAAAAGATCAAAGCTGGAGGCATCAAACTACCAGACTTCAAACTATACTACAAGGCTACAGTAATCAGAACAGCATGGTACTGGTACCAAAACAGAGATATAGACCAATGGAACACAACAGAGGCCTCAGAGGCAACACAACCCATCTACAACCATCCGATCTTTGACAAACCTGACAAAAACAAGCAATGGGGAAAGGATTCCCTGTTTAATTAATTGTGTTGGGAAAACTGGCTAGCCATGTGCAGAAAGCAGAAACTGGATCCCTTCCTGACACCTTACACTAAAATTAACTCCAGATGGATTAAAGACTTAAACATAAGACCTAACAATGTTAAAAACTAGAAGAAAATCGAGACAAAACAATTCAGGACATAGGCGTAGGCAAGGACTTCATGATCAAAACACCAAAAGCTTTGGCAACAAAATCCAAAATAGACAAATGGGACCTAATCAAACTCCACAGCTTCTGCACGGCAAAAGAAACAGTCATTAGAGTGAATCAGCAACCAACAGAAGGGGAAAAAACTTTTGCAGTTTACCCATCTGACAAAGGGCTGATATCCAGAATTTACAAAGAGCTAAAACAGATTTACAAGAAAAAAAAAAAAAAAAATTCAAAAGTGAGCAAATGATATGAACAGACACTTTACAAAAGAAGACATACATGAGGCCAACAAACATATGAAAAAATGCTCATCATCACTGGTCATTAGAGAAATGCAAATCAAAACCACATTGAGATACCATCTCACACCAGTTACAATGGCGATCATTAAAAAATCTGGAGACAACAGATGCGGGAGAGGATGTGGAGAAATAGGAACACTTGTACACTGTTGGTAGGAGTGTAAATTAGTTCAACCATTGTGGAAGACAGTGTGGCGATTCCTCAAGGAGCTAGAAATAGAAATTCCATTTGATCCAGCAATCCCATTACTGGGTATATATCCAAAAGATTATAAATCATTCTCCTATAAGGACACATGCACACAAATGTTCATTGCAGCACAGTTTACAATAGCAAAGACCTGGAACCAACCCAAATGCCCATCGATGATAGACTGGACAGGGAAAATGTGGCACATATACACCATGGAATATTATGCAGCCATCAAAAATGATGAGTTCGTGTCCTTTGAAGGGACATGGATGAACCTGGAAATCATCATTCTCAGCAAACTGACACAAGAGCAGAAAATCAAACACCACATGTTCTCACTCATAGGCGGATGTTGAGCAATGAGAACACATGGACACAGGGAGGGGAGCACTACACACTGGGGTCTGCTTGGGGGAAATAGGGGAGGGACATTGTGGGGTGGGGAGTTGGGGAGAGATAGCATGGGGAGAAATGCCAGATATAGGTGATGGGGAGGAAGGCAGCAAATCACACTGCCACGTGTGTGCCTATGCAACAATCTTGCATGTTCTTCGCATGTACCCCAAAACCTAAAATGCAATAAAAATAATAATAATAAATAAATAAAAAGAATATATGGATTAAAAAAAATAAATAAATCCTTCTAAGCATTCAGAGAGATAACACAAAGCTTTCTCCCTTCACATGGCCGTTAAGAGTAGATTGTGGATTGGATTGGGTCATTATAAGCTTTTTACACCCAATAAAGCTTAGAGAGAAATTCAACTCCCAGGAGCCTGAGAATTGATGGTTTTAAAGCCCCCTGCCATCAGCATTTGAAGTATACCATTGAACCTGCTATCAGTATTAATCCAAGATATCATAATATCTTGGGTTGATATTATGGGTATTGTGAGAACAGAGTCATTTTCTGAAGGCATTTTTGTATATAACAGGAAGGAAAGCATGTTACCTTAACATTTTGAATAACATTCAAATTTTGGATCTTTGATGGATCTTTAGTATCAAACATGTTTGGGAGGGGATAGGCTAAAAGACTGTGGGAAAATAAGAGAGGGCTTTAGGGTCATGGTCATGGTACTTGTTCATTTTTATAACAAGTAATTTAGACTACCACCATGACTATCCTGAAAAAATTTTTAAATGAACTTTAAAAATTGAATATACTTTCCTAATGGTAATATAAAGGAGGAATAAAAGGGAAGCAATTTAAGAAACACATAAAAATATGTCTGCAGTATACAAGTGCTTGGCCAGGAGTACACGCCAAAATACACGATGAAGGAGTAAGATGCTTGTGAGACCCACAGAATCTGGGAAATGCAGGGGTGACACTAAAGCTCTGAACTTCAGGTGTCGCCTTGACAACACCGTATGCACTGTTGCTATCTCAAAGATGTGACATCTCTAAATAGTGAAGACACTTTGGGGAAGTTCCAAACCAAATGCAATCTTCCCTCAAAAAATCCCAAATATTTTGTTTCTCTGTGTAAAACAGAGTCATATTCTAGACTCAGATAATTTTTTTAACCTGGGGACATTTGAAAAGGACAGGAGATGACAGATAATTTTTCATTGTGTGTGACTGTCCTGTACCTTGTAGGAAAACTAGTATCTCTGCCCTCTCCCAAAGGTTAGCATTGACCCCAAAACATTGCAGCATCCAAAAATATCACTATAAATTCCTCTGTGGGCAAGACCTAGGAAGAAAAAAGGCCCACTAACCATGGCTGGAGGCAAGGTTCTAAAAAGACAAGCAGTGAGAAATTCCCAGAGTGGCCTTGTGTTGCATTTTCAGCAGTTACTATGCTGAATTCTTCTATTTTTGGCCCTAAACATTCAGCAAAGCTGTAGAATCAGTCCTGGAGATGCGTAGCCATAAGCAATGCTCCATATCATGCCATGAAGTTTGGTGAAGGCTTTGCCACTCCTACCACAGAGCACAGACCAATCAGTGTGCCTAGTTGCCACTACTGCTAGAATTTCTGCCATCGTCAGCTCAGGAAACCAAACGCAGCTGTCTCCACAGGCATCACCCTCAACTGCTTGAGGACTGCAGGGTCTCTGCTTCTTCACACCCCTGGCTTGCACATCGAAGTGGGGTGAATGCATCTGATCGGCTCAGCCTCTGTCACGTGCCCTTAACCGCAGGGGAGGCAACCCTGCTTCCCTCAAACAAAGGAGAGGGCTTCAGATGTGGAGCAGCCTAAAGAAGGACACATGCCCACTCTAATTAGCTGGCCAAACTCGTTCTACAAAAGAGAAGTACCACGGGATTTTGGAGCAGAAATTGATGACTCTGAGGAGGCTTTAGAGGAGGGGAGACTTGATCAAGGCTTGAAGGATGAGAAAATTGGTAGGGTTGTGGGTAGGGATGGGAGAAGGCTTTTGAGAGACATAAATGGAATGGCAGTAGTAAGAATGCTGAACTGGGAAAAACAAGTCAGGGCTAGTTTTCTGGTGAATCCAAGTTCACCAGAGCTGAAAGGTCAAGGGGAGTCTGTGAAAGACAAGACGGGAAAAGACAGGGGCATCCGGGAGTCACTGAGGATCTGACAACAGTGCTAGGAGGCAGTCCTAGAGCTGCTTGAGAGGGGTATTGCATACCTTTTGTATTCACTTGCACTGCTTTATCAAAAAATAATATCCTTGGCAATTTGAATCTTAGTCTTTAAGAGAACATAATCTGTGTTTATGAATTACCAGGAGCCTTTTAGTTTGTTGTTTTTGTTGCTGCTTGTTTTTGCATTCTTTCTGGTAATGGGATGGGACTAAGGCCTTTTTACTTTGCATTTATATTACATTGTATCCACAGAGAAATTTCGCAAGTGTCTTTTACATTATTTTAAGAGTGAATCCCCCACCTACAACTTTAGATAAAATATTATGATCCATTATTTCCAGCACTTGTTGCCCACCTAACATGTGCCAGACTCCTTATTTAATGCTTTCACCTGCATATTTAATTTAGTCTTAAAATTATCCCTTTATATACAAAGAAATAAGTTCTGAGAGAGTAATTTGCCCAATGGCACACAGTTAGGAAGTGGTGGGATAGGGATTCTAACTCAGGTCTGCTTAATCTAATTCCTGATTGTTTCTCTCAAACAGAATGCAATCTGAAATGATGCTTTCTTAGGGATGTGCTAGCAGGAAGGCCTGTGATGTTTGCAATCAAGCCATGCTGAAGTCAAGAGTGGAGGCTCCATTTCTAAAGAACTCAGAGTGGGCAGGTCTTATTGACATCTCATCTGGGGTCACACCGTCTTCAACTGAGACATCTTTTGGTTCATCACAGATACCCCTTGCAGTTATGGAAGGTAAATATAGTCTTTACGCCATTTTTGCTTGGTTGTCCCAACAACTCTGCCTTGAAGTGATATAAACTACCTTCCTTGGTACGTCCTTGGTGGTACCAGGTACACAGGTGCTGCCTACTTTGTGCACCCTTGTACAATAAAGTTACAACTGAGGGGATCTACCATACTCCTGCCTCATCATCTGAACCAGGGATCCAAGCCCTCTGGAGCAGTAAGACACCCTAATATCCATGGACTAGGGGTTATGATGAAGAAACATGGGTAAGTGAAGTCCAGAAATAACTTAACAAGCAACTTTTGTGCCTACTTCATCCTAGCCCCACCAAAGCTTGAGCAGAAACTTTATGATGTGGTCCATTCAGTCTAACCTCTAACGTTTGGATCCCCTCACCACTCTTTTTTTTTTTTTCTAGTTCATTCTCTGAGAAAGAGATAAAGATTAAAATATCAAAAAATCAGTAATGGAAGGAAAAAGGAAGAAAAAGCAATCCATGGTGTTAAGCTTGACTGGCTGTCTCCCCCGCCCTTCTGCCCTTAGTGAAACTGACCCTGAAGCAGGAGTCACAGACTTACCACTCACCTCGGGTCCTCACTCCCTGATCCCTCTTTGTCGTTTATTTCCCTGACAAATAGACACCATCCGTTTGCAGATCTCTCCTTTCCCTTCCTCTACAAATTCCATCTGTTTGGAAAAGTGTGCCTCCTACATTCCAAAGCTAATCCTCCTCCTGCTCCCTTAATATCAGCCCTACCTGCCTTCTTCTGTAGCTTGCTCTATTAATTACCTCCCCTCTCCCCCAAGTCTCCCAGCCTATTAACATGTTCAAAGACATCATATCTTAATAACAAAAACTGGGCACAATGGCTCACACCTGTAATCCCAGAACTTTGAGAGGTCAAGGCAGGAGGATCACTTGAGTCTAGGGGTTTAAGACCAGCCTGGGCAACACAGAGATCCTATCTCTATAAACTTTTTTTTTTTTTAATGTACGAAGTCTCACTCTTTTGCCCAAGCTGGAGTGCAGTGGCACTGGAGTGGCGCGATCTTGACTTACTACAACCTGCACCTCCTGGGTTCAAGTGATTCTCCTGCCTCAGCCTCCCCAGTAGCTGGGACTACAGGCACATGCCACCATGCCTGGCTACTTTTTCTGTTTTGTTTTAGTAGAGACAGGGTTTCACTATGTTGGCCAGGCTGGTCTTGAACTCCTGACCTTGTGATCCACCTGCCTCAGCTTCCCAGAGTGCTGGGATTATAGGCATGAGCCACCCTCACTTGGCCTTTTTTTTTTTTTTTTTTTTAATTAGCCAGGTGTGGTGGCATGTGCTTGTAGTCCCAACTACACGGAAGGCTGAGGTGGGAGAAATATTTCAGCCCAGAAGGTCACTGTGCACAATCACTTAACTTCTTGTTCCCTCCTTACAGACTTGCTGAAGAGTAAAGCTTCATGTACTGTTTCCTCACCTCACATTCACTCTCAATGGAGGCAATATAGAGTCTTCGCAGACACAGCTTCCTCCAGACCAACAATGTGGTTAGATACCTGGTTTTTCATTGCTGTTTGAATTCTGACTAGCTTCCCTGACCAGAGGTTGTTTTCAGTTTCCTTCTCTGGAATTTGACCACTAAACAGAGACACATAGGCGAGGAGATGTGAATGCTGAGTCATCAATCAGCATCACTAGGAAGAAAATGCCCTTCAGCTTCTTCTGCTGGGACTCCCAGAGCTGGAATATTTTTTCTCTCAGTTACCGGCTGAGTCTGGTAACTCAGCTCTTTGTGAGGCTGAGCTTTACCATACCCTTCCAATAGCAACCTTCTTCTTTTTTGAGTTCATTGCGAGGAATAGGGAGTGATGACTAATGAACATAGAGTTTCTTTTTGGGGTGACAAAAATGTTGTAAAGTTAAATGGTGGTGATGGTTGCACAACTTTGAATATACTAAAAACCAGTGAATTCTAAATGGGTGAATTCTATGCTATGTAAATTGTATCTCAATGAAACTACTAATATTCTAAAGCCTCCTAGGTACCTTAGATGTTCACTGAAAGCCAGTTATTTCCAGTGGTTTATCACATCCCCTTAAGTCCTGCTACCTGTCACTCCGTCTCTAAGTTCAGTTTCCTCTTTGGTTTGACTTGGACCAATCTGCAGCAACTCTTGATGTTTCTTGTAAATTCTATGACGAACTCCCAGAGCTTCCCCTGCCTATCTGATATGTATTTAGCCTCTCCTTTGAGTCCTCAAACAGCATGTTTAGAACAGAACTGATCTTCTTGTCCCCAACCTGCTTTACCATTTGTGTTTCTCACTCAGTTACTGGCACAAACTTCTCCAAATATGTTTAAGAAGACCTCTCCTTTGACTTTCTCTGCTCCCTCTAACTTACATCCAATTAATCAAATCAGTTTTTTATTTCCGAAACTATTTCTCCCATCTTCCTTATCTCTTCATTCCACTGCCAGGTCTCAAAGTCCACCCTTTACTATTTTCTGTTGGATTAAGGCAAACTGTAAAGAGCTTCCCTGTCTCCTGCAGTCTCATCCTTCAGTCCACCTCGATGCCCACTCTGAAGTCCTCTTCCTAAAACACGAGTAGGATGAACTCAATCTCCTGCCCCAAGCCTGTTAGTGGCTCTGCACTGGGTACTGGATCAAGTCTAATGTAATGAGAAGGCCCCTTTCAATCTGGGACAAACTTTTCTTCTTAGCCTAGTATCCTCCTATGCCCCCTGCACAGACCTTAGCTCCAATCACACTAACTACTGCCATTACCTGGACACACTGCTAGTCTACGCTCACATGCCCCCCAGCTCACGCCTCCCCTTTTCCTGGAATGCCATGTCTGTGTGGCCTGGCAAATGACCTAAAGTTAGTGCCAGCAAAGAGCTTATTGGTAGTGGGGCAGATCACAGGGGAGAGCAGGTTCTGGAGCTAGAGTGAGGTGTCAGTGAAAAGAATAGTGATTTATTAAGAAGTTGGCTCATTTCAGGCCATACACTTGAAACCTGTTGCCCAAAGAGGAGGCAGAGATCCAGTCAATGACTGATACAGCTTGGGGGACTGAGCCACTGGAGACTTGAGAGAACAGTAAGCTGAGGCAAGTGTAACCAATGGTTTAATTCCTTACTAATCTAGGATCCCTGGAGCATGAAGTGCTTCAGAGCTGGTGGGACCAACACTTTAACAAAAAGGATTCACTTTACCAAGTGAGATTCTGTCTCTACAAAAAATTTAAAGATTAGCCTGTCGTGGTGGCATACAACTGTAGTACCAGCTACCCAGGGGGCCGAGGTGGGAGGATCGCTTGAGCCCAAGAGTTTGAAGCTTCTAGGAGTTTGAGGCTTGCTATGTTGCTCAAGTTGACTTCCAACACCTGGGATCCAGAGATTGTCCCACCTCAGCCTCTTGAGTTGTTGGGACTACAGGCATGCCCTGCTGGTTAGCTGTTTTTCAAAATGATTATTTTTTTGAGACAGAGTCTCACTCTCACCCAGGCTGAGTGTAGTGGCACAGTCTTGGCTCACTGCAACCTCTGACCCCCGGGTTCAAGCAATACTCCTGCTTCACCCTCCCAAGTAGCTGGGACAACAGTCGCGTGCCATCATGCCCGGCTATTTTTTTTTTTTTTTTGTATTTTTAGTAGAGATGGGGTTTCACCATGCTGGCTAGGCTGGTCTTGAAAGCCTGACCTCGTGATCCGCCCATCTCGGCCTCCCAAAGTGCTAGGATTACAAGGATGAGCCACAGCACCTCGCCTTAAAAATTATTTTTATAGCACCATTGAATTGCTCATAAGGAAAAAAATGGTTTGGATACTTTAAGGAGAATAAGACAGATTTGAGCATTCAGCAACAATGGCTAAGCTTGCTAAGAGACTAGTAACCTGGTTACTAGGGAAATTGTTTTTTTCTTTACTGAAAAAAAAAATCCTGTGTTAATATATCATTTTAGATGTGTAATGTTTAGGAGTCCTTACTGTTCAAGAAATATCAAATAAGAGGGGCAGTCTCTCATTATATAATACAAAACAAAAAGGAAAAACTATTGATCTCAGACTTGGCATGGTGGCTCACGCCTATAATCCCAGCACTTTGGGAGGCCAAGGTGGGTGGATGACCTGAGTCTCTACTAATAATACAAAAAAATTTAGCTGGGCATGGTGGCGCACCTCTGTAATCTCAGCTACTTGGGAGGCTGAGGCAGGAGAATTGCTTGAACCAGGGAGGTGGAGGTTGCAGTGAGCCGAGATCACACCATTGCACTCCAGCCTGAGCAACAAGAGTGAAACTCCGTCTCAAAAATAAAATAAAATAAAATAAAAATATTGCTCTCAGAGAGAAAGTAAAGGTTACAATGGCAATTGACACTTCATGGAAGACAGGTGAATGCTGTGTGGGTCTCACATATTTGACACCTGGAAAATGTAGATATCAAGCATAGAACATAGCTTCAACAGTTTCCTGAAAGTGACAAAGAGAATGCTAGTTGAGTAAAGATTTATAATCATACTGGGGCTTTTAGATCAATATTTACAGGATTTGTAACTTGATGTTTCTTCTTTATTCATGTTGTTACAGCATGGTATTAAACAAGTTGCTTAGATACAAAATCAGAGCACTGGGGCTCGTATCCCTATGCTACTGCTTAGTACTTGTGTGACTTTGGCCATGTCTCCTAACCTTTCTGTCATCTGCAAAATATGGCAAATGAAGACACCTGCCCTACTGACTTCAAAGACCTATGGGGAACATCAAAAGAAATATTATAATAATGTGAACATACTTAATAGCAAGTTTTAAAGCAGGATGCAAATGTTGGTTGTGAGTTTGCAACATTTAGTGATTAGCAAATGGTTAAATGGTTTATACAATCACTTATGACTTCACGGCTGGCATACATTATAAGAAGTGCACTGCATCCTTAGGTGATTTTTGTCTCATTGTGTGAACATCATAGAGTGTACTTACACAAAGCTCGATGGTATACCCTAGTATAAATGGAGGCTATATGGTCTACTCTATTACTCCTAGGCTACAGACATGTATAGCATGTTACTTTATAGAATACAATGATAAGTATTTGTGTATCTCAACATATCTAAACATAGAAAAGTTATAATAAAGATATAATATTAATAATCTTATGGGACCACTTTCATATATGTGATTCATCATTGACTGAAATATGCGGTGCATGACTGTTTACTTTTAAGGATATGTTTTTATAGTGAAAGCAAAATTAACTTCATCAGAAATTTATTTAAAAGAAATAATATTTGTAAATTATGGGCACCAGCATTAGACCCCACCTGATGGAAGTTAAGAGTAATGCCAGTCCGGCTGGGCGCGGTGGCTCAAGCCTGTAATCCCAGCACTTTGGGAGGCCGAGGCAGGTGGATTACGAGGTCAAGAGATCGAGACCCCGTCTCTACTAAAAAAAAATACAAAAAAATTAGCTGGGCATGGTGGTGCGTGCCTGTAATACCAGCTACTCAGGAGGCTGAGGCAGGAGAATTGCCTGAACCCAGGAGGCAGAGGTTGCAGTGAGCCGAGATCGCGCCATTGCACTCCAGCCTGGGTAACAAGAGCGAACCTCTGTCTCAAAAAAAAAAAAAAAAAAAAAAAAAAGAAAGAAAGAAAAAAAAAGAATAATGCCAGTCCGTTGCCTTGCAGCTGCACGAGTGCCACAGAAAAGTAAGATACCTGGAATATCAGATTCTGAGAACATCAAACAGAGGCTTAGACTAAAATGATCTGAAATGGGAGTTGGCATATCTAGTATTGAAGCTAGAAAATGCATCTAGGGTTTGGTATTCCATGAGCTACAGCAGCCAAGCCACTGCTTGGCTCAATTGTAGCTAAATTAGAGGAAGAAAATCATGCCTTTTATTTATCCTTTGCTCCCCAGCCACCAGCACAGTGCTCAAGAAGTTTATTAAATGAAAAAAGAATCAGAAAAAAAGTTAAAGGAAGAAAAAGGGGAAGAAAGTAAGTTAGGAAGGGAAGGAACATATCTCAAAGGAAACTGTAAACCAGTCTGTTCTGTGTTTTTATTTTCTTAGTTTTTCTTCCCTCCTAGTTGCCAAATGAAGTTTCTTCTTAAAAATAACAACCCTGGCCGGGCGCGGTGGCTCAAGCCTGTAATCTCAGAACTTTGGGAGGCCGAGGCGGGCGGATCACGAGGTCAAGAGATCTAGACCATCCTGGTCAACATGGTGAAACCCCGTCTCTACTGAAAATACAAAAAATTAGCTGGGCATGGTGGTGCGTGTCTGTAATCCCAGCTACTCAGGAGGCTGAGGCGGGAGAATTGCCTGAACCCAGGAGGCAGAGGTTGTGGTGAGCCGAGATAGCGCCATTGCGCTCCAGCCTGGGTAACAAGAGCAAAACTCCGTCTCAAAAAAACAAACAAACAAAAAAAAAAACAACCCTATGTCAACTGAACTAAGTTAAAAGGTGCCAACCTGGGGTAGATGAAAAGAAACAAAATGTCTCTATAGGTTCTTTGTGATGAAACAAATTTGCCTCGACTCAGAACACTAGCAAGGCATGGGATAAGGCAAATAATACCTAAAAATTTGGATGATTTGTAGAAGATAGTGAAGTTCAAAGCTCAGCAGTTCCTTCTTGCCTAGGATTATTTCACAACACCAGCTCCCAAATGGAAGGGTAACTAACTGCTCCAGTTCAATTGGCTACCTTGTGAGGCCAGCATCCATTACTAGCAAAAATGGGTAGAAATGGGGAAATAACTCCCCTTAAGACCATAGCTTTTCACCTTGACCTTCCTTCCTTTTCTCTTCTCCAGAAGATCTCCACCAAGCTTCCAGCAGCACGGCATACTCAAAATCTGACTTATCCATGATAACTTTTCTTTCTTTCTTTCTTTTTTAAATCGTTTTGAGATGGAATTGCGCTCTTGTTGCCCAGGTTGGAAGGTAATGGTGTGATCTCAGCTCACCACAGCCTCCGCCTCCCAGGTTCAGGCAATTCTCCTGCCTCTGCCTCCCAAGCAGCTGGGATTTACAGACATGTACCACCACGCTCGGCCAATTTTGTATTTTTAGTAGAGACGGGCTATCTCCATGTTGGTCAGGCTGGTCTCAAACTCCCAACCTCAGGTGATCTGCCTGCCTTGGCCTCCCAAAGCGCTGGGATTACAGGCGTGAGCCACTGCACCCAGCCCCATGATAACTTTTCACAGCAAAATGATGACATTTGAGAAACAGACCAGAAATGTAATGTGATCACCCACATCATACCAGCCTCACAAGTAATCAAGAGCTTGGCTTCAATTACAGAATGAACTCCAGAAATCTTCCAACAGTTAGTCAATCCCAGCCTTCCATATGAAAATGTATTTAGCTTACGTGATACTGTGAAGATGGTATTGTTACGATCCTCACTTTGCAGCCTATGGAAGGAGGGATTCATCCTTGATGAAGAGTCAGAAGATATGTGTACTTCCAAAAGTGATTTAATATGGAAACTAGAAAAACATTATAAAACATGTAATGTAATCCTAAATAGGATACTGATATGGTTTGTCTCTGTGTCCCCACCCAAATCTCACCTTGAGTTGTAATATTCCCCATGTATTAAGGGCAGGACCAGATGGAGATAATTGAATCATAGGTGCAGTTTCCCCCATACTGTTCTCGTGACAGTGAATTTTCACTAGATCTGATGGTTTTATAAGGGGCTTTCCTTCTTTTCCTCAGCACTTCTCCTTGCTCTTTTCTTTATAAATTAGCCAGTCTCAGATATGTCATTGCTATTATGACAAATGAGCAGATATTCATAAGGGAAAGACAGAGACACATAGAGATGGCTGACTTTTTTCTTAATGCCAGGTTTTAGAAAGCAAAGTATTTAAGGCTTTGATATATATTATCAAATTATATTTCAAGGTATGGTAATAATCTACAGTCCTTCCCAAAAGTCCTGAAAATGTTTATTTCATTAGGTGTGATACATTTAAAAGTCCTTACTACATTGATACACAAGAATATATTCAAATAATTTTGCAGTTTCTTGAACATTTTCTTATATGTGTAATAAATATATTTCCTATTCTGTGTACCATCATTATGGTTTTTATACTTATCATGTTTTAATATTTTAAATTATTTTATAATAAACATATTAACTTTTAAAAAGAAAACAAATATAGATTGTTTTTCATTACATTCTATATTAGAAAATATAAATATTATCGCATGCAAATTCATGAAGTTGAGAAGAGTCTTGAAAAATTCTGTAGGTGTTCAAATGAAAAGATAAAGAGATAAGAGAAAATTTTATCCCAAACAAGAGAGAAAATAAAAATCGCTCCTAAGAAGTATAGGTGTTCCCATGGCTAAATTTGTCAGTAGTGGTAGAATGGGCGGTATAGATGAGAAGATTTGAAATAGAAGAAATAATCAAGGATCTATCTGTAAAATGCTGAGTTGGAACTTAAGACTAGAATACCATTGTATAGACGATTCTATTATGCAACCAGAATTGAGAACCAAAGATCTCATTGATTTATGCAGTCCATTCTATCTAGAACCCTCTCTGACATTCAATTTCAGCAATACATAGATAGTTTATCACATCTACTTCCTTTCTGTCCATAGTCATTTTGGATGGGAAGTTTACTTATAATAATAATAATAATAAATACTAAAATAATGTGGAGAAGAGTTTCCACAATAATTTTTGAAATTCAATGAATTTGAGATTACAAATGAGCCTAATGGCTTGACAGAAACAAATTTATGACTTGATAAAAGATCAGCTGATCTCATGAACTCTTAAACACAGCTCTTAAGGAATTTTTCCTGTTATAAGGAATCATCATCTGAGGGAAAAAAAATTAAAGCTTTTATTGTTATTGGACTTGCTATTCTTTTTAGTTTATGAGTTTTTTTAAAAAAAAATAGAAATTAATTAAAATTAATGGCAGAAACACCTTCAAATACTTTTACACTGATTAATCTGAATGGGGTTAGGGACAGGTGACAGCAACTCAAAATGACACAGAGGAAGAAACTTCAGACTTCCTGGGGATTTTCTGGTACACTCTGACTAAAAACTAACTCCTCTGATTGTGCAGCAACGTTCCCTGCTAATATAGCCTTCCTTTTGGACTACCAGCTTTTTAAGTGGACTTTTTAGCCAAAGGTCAAGGGAGACTACTCTCTTCCTACTGGGGTCCAAATTAATTAAAACGGTTTGCTTTGACTTCTGTCGAAGTCTCTTTATTTTCTTTTTAAGATTATGTTAAATTATAATCCACATTGGCTTTCTTTTTACAGATAATCTTTTTCTCTTCTAGATTTCTAGATGGTCTTCCCCAACTTCACTTCTCTCTCTATCATTTTCCACCCGTCTCCCACCTCCCCAAGTTAGAAGAGGCTGACAAAAAAAAAAAAAAAAAAAAAAAAAATTCATCAAAGTCAAATGTTGTCAAAGTAAATCCCTCTTCCTTTATCTGATTGGTCTCTCAACCTATTGATGATATCCAGTTGCAACTTTTCTCTGCTCACTTGGGACATTGGGAGGAGAGTAGTCTCTATTTTTAATAACAAAGTGGTAAGTATGTAACACTTCTCTTAACTGTGCAAAAGACCAGAACTGGAGAACATTTTATGCTTTGATTTTCCTTCTCTTTGTTATAACTTAGATAAATTATCTCTTGAGAATGGAATGTTCCAGGCCTTTCTGTTTCAGTCTCTCTTAGTAACAGTGTATCATTCTGGGTTTACAGATGAAGAAAATATCATCAAATGACAAATGGCCATAAAGATCCCTCAGCTAGATTATCTAATAGTTCACTTATGCACAGACACTGTAGGCTCTGACCTTTTAGAGTTTTGTAAGATTTTTAATAACACTTTTTTTTCTTTTATGGAGCACCTACGAGCAGGCAGGTGGTGTATTTTCTGCTTGGGATGAGTTCACAAGACATGTAGATCATGGGAATTATATGATTGCTCCACCTGCATCACCTCCAGACCACCTCTGGACTGAGCTGTAGGGATGCAGGGAAACCCTGCCAAGTGTCAAGCTGCACCCTCCATTCCTGGTGCCCATACCTAGACCCTCATTCAATTATTCACAGATTCTATGGCTTGGGATTTTGTCTCTACTTGTCCAGAACTCCTATTTTCTTCACTCTTCCCACATTCTAGGTCCTCCTCTATCAATTTAAGTACCATATCCCTGTCAGCTGCCTTCAACAGACTTTAAGTCAGAAGCTCAGTTTGATGGCAGGGTATGTGTTTCCAGGGGTAGAAGGGTCATGGGGGAAGCCACCACTCTCTCTGAACATATTCCCCACAAATGGCACTTATTCCAACAATTTCTCAAAGTATATGTTAACATAATGGTTGTTAAGACTTAGTAGAAAAACCCTTAAAGAAGTAAAATATGACGATGAAACATGGTGATGAAATTATGAATTGCACAGAGATGGCAGTTGAAAAGTTCAGCCAACCCATCCCCTCTGCACACCCAAAAGTGGGGTTCAATCAGGAGTCCAAGTGTATGAGTGCTGTCTTCACACAAGAAAGAAGTCAGAAGCAATCTGACAGAAAAGAGCAAGAACAAATTTAAGGAAATAAAGGAACAAAGGGTAAACTACTCCATAAGCAAAGTAGGACTACCACAAAGGCAGAACAGCCCTCTGGGCTGCTCACTGGTTATATTTGTGTTTATTTCTTGGTTATATGCTGAATAAAGGATTGATTACGCATGAGTTTTTTGTAAAAGGGACAGGGAACTCCCAGAACCAGGGTTTTCTCCCCAGTTTAGACCATTCAGGGAAACATTTGAGTGATGCCATGGCAATCGTACACTGTCATGGCATGGGTGGGAGTGTGTTTTAAGCATGCCAGCGAATTATAATGAGTGGATAATGAATAGGGAAGGTCACTTTCATTCCATCTTGGTTCTAGAAGGTGTAGGCTGATTTCTTTATTACATCTTCTTAGCATAAGAGTCTTATGACCTGCTGTTTACTGTCTCCTGTCTTATCAGTGGGGTCATGTAAGCCGTTGTCTTGAGGACTAGGCCTACCAATTCCTATCTCAGTTCTGTGGGCTGCCAGGCTAAGTCCAGGGTGGTTAGACAAGGTGCAAAACTCTGCTCCGAGCAACTCACCTGCCTGAACTTAATGATGTCTTCCTACCCTTCTCTGCTCTACGTCATTCTTTCTGAATTTGCCTCTTGCATCCAGTTGACTTATAGTATGTACCATTCCACTGCAGATCTAGCCAAAATCACGTTGTTGTTACCCTCAACCTCTTGGCCCACAACTCATAAGACACAGTCATTCCTTTAAACTGGGCTACAGTCTGGTTGGAAACCCCCATGAGCAGAACTTAAAACAAGGAGGGCAGGGGGAATGGCAAAGGAAAACTGTTTGGCCCTGACTTCTTATTCACGAAGGGGCTCATTATAGACTTTTAGCCTGATCTTTTGTTGCAGCATTACATACAACCACAAAGATAATGACAGGATTAAAAGACAACATATTCATCATAGAAATTTACATTTTTGTCTTTTATATGTATACTATGATTTTATATTTTTCATGATTTGTAGCTGTGATGACTAGCATACTTACTTTTATTATAATTTGTATTAAAGGCCTATTGTTAATTGTAAACAACATATAATCATTGTATGTTTTTTTGATATTTCATCATTTTTTAATATGTTAGAGCCTCAAAAAAAAATAGAAGTGTCCCAAATTTCTCTTGTCTTTTAAGTGGCTCTATAATAATATGACAATATATGATGGGCACTATTGCTACTCAGAATTTGAAGTTAGCATGGACTGCCATAGCACAAGATAAATTTCAGGAGGGGTGAACTTTACTCTTTCCCTCTTCTACTGTTATTATGCCTTACCAGAGATTTTCGCCTTTTTGGCGGGCCTCTTACACAAAAAGAATGTAGTATTTCCTTTCCAATGGCATCTTACCTAAGCCGTAAGGGAAACAGTACCTCTGCTTCATTTCTTATGTACTCTTGGCTCCCTAATGCATCATGCCCGTGCTCTGTTGGATGGAAAAGTCTGAGGAGCTGCAGGAAGGAGTGTCTCGGGGTAACTTTGCTCTGTTCTCTCTCCTACTCACCCTTCCACCCCTTCCACAACTAGAATCAGGTCTTTCTAAAAGAACTCAAAGAATTCCCCACAATGAACTTGGCTTTTGGACCCTCTCTTCTGTTTTTCTTTCTATACCTAACCAGTTCTGTTCAGAAAAATGATCTGATTATTCCAATCAGAGACCTTCCAGAAAAGAAAATTCTAAAGATGCTTTGGGCATTTGATCCACATATTTACATTGTATGAAAGAAATTTATAAGTACCTTTTCGAACTTTGCTTAACTGTGAGAGATTCAAAAGACAAAAAGTTACCAAGAGTAATACAGCAGATGCCTTATTTGGCTATTTTGAATTAAACATTTTAAACATTTTTTTCTTGGGACCTGGCTTAGTGTCACACATCTGTAATCCCAGCAATTTGGGAGGCTGAAGTGGGAGGATTGCTTGAACACAGGAGCATATGACTGCAATGAGCTATGATTGCATCACTGTACCCCAGCCTGGGTGACGAAGCAAGACCCTGTCTTTATAAATCAATCAATCACTCAATCAATCAATCCAGCAAATTCCAGGAGACCTGAAGCAGAGGGACCTGACTGTTAGGAGGAAAACTAACAAACAGAAAGGAGTAGTAACAATATCAACAAAAAGGAGGTCCACACAAAAACCCCATCTGAAGGTCACCAACATTAAAGACCAAAGGTAGATAAATCTGTGAAGATGAAGAAAACCCAGCACAAAAAGGCTGAAAATTCCTAAAACCAGAACACCTCTTCTCCTCCAATGGATCACAACTTGTCACCAACAAGGGCACAAGACAAGGATGCCCTCTCTCACCACTCCCATTCAACATAGTATCAGAAGTTTCGGCTAGGGCAATCAGGCAATAGAAAGAAATCAAGGGCATTCAAATAGGAAGAGAGGAAGTAAAACTGTCTCTGTTTCCAGATGACATGATTGTATATTTAGAAAACCCTATCATCTCAGCCCAAAATCTCCTTAAGCTGATAAGCAACTTCAGCAAAGTCTCAGAATAAAAAATCACAAGCATTCCTATATGCCAATAACAGACAAACAGAGAGCCAAATCATGAGTGAACTCCCATTCACAATTACTATGAAGAGAATTAAGTACCTAGGAATACAACTTACAAGGGATGTGAAGGACCTCTTCAAAAAGAACTACAAACAACTGCTCAAGGAAATAAGAGAGGACACAAACAAATGGAAAAACATTTCATGCTCATGGATAGGAAGAATCAATGTCATGAAAATGGCCATACTGCCCAAAGTAACTTATAGATTCAATGGTATCCCCATCAACCTACCATTGACTTTCTTCATAGAATTACAAAAAAACTGCTTTAAATTTCATACAGAACCAAAATAGAACCCATATAGCCAAGACAATCCTAAGCAAAAAGAACAAAGCTGGAGGCATCATGCTATCTGACTTCAAACTATACTAAAAGTCTACAGTAACCCAAACAATATGGTACTGGTATCAAAACAGATACACAGACCAACAGAACAGAACAGAGGCCTCTGAAAGAATGCCATATATCTACAACCATCTCATCTTTGACAAACATGACAAAAACAAGCAATGGGGAAAGGATTCCCTATTTAAT
The DNA here is from genome assembly GCF_048565385.1 of Saimiri boliviensis. Classification (NCBI taxonomy): domain Eukaryota; kingdom Metazoa; phylum Chordata; class Mammalia; order Primates; family Cebidae; genus Saimiri; species Saimiri boliviensis. Next base: position 71,398,177 of record NC_133453.1, read on the forward strand.
AAATGGTGTTGGGAAAATTGGCTAGCCATATGCAGAAAACTGAAAAACCCCTTCCTCACACCTTATACAAAAATTAACTCAAGATTCCTTAAAAGACTTAAACATAAGACTTAAAACCATAAAAACTGTAGAAGAAAACCTAGTTAATACCATTCAGGACATAGGCATGGGCAAAGACTTCATGACTAGAACGTCAAAAGCTATGGCAACAAAAGCCAGAATTGACAAATAGGATCTAATTAAACTAAAGCGCTTCTGCATAGCAAAAGAAACTATCATCAGAGTGAACAGACAACCTACAGAATGGGAGAAAATTTTTGCAATCTATCAAGCTGACAAAGGGCTAATAACCAGAAGCTACAAATAACTTAAACAAATTTACAAGAAGAAAACAAACAACCCAATCAAAACAAGGGAAAAAGATATGAACAGACACTTCTCAAAAGAAGACATTTATGCAGCCAGCAAACATATGCAAAAAAAAGCTCATTATCACTGGTCATTACAGAAATGCAAATTAAAACTACAATGAAATACCATCTTACACCAGTAAGAATGGCAATCATTTAAAAGTCAGGAAACAACAGATGCTAGAGAGGATATGGAGAAATAAAAAGACTTTTACGTGATAGGAGTATAAATTAGTTCAACCATTATGGAAGACAATGTGGCAATTCCTCAAGGATCTAGAACCAGAAATATCATTTGACCCAGCAATCCCATTATTGAGTATATACCCAAAAAGTTATAAATCATTCTATTATAAAAACACATGCACACATATGTTTACTGCAGGACTATTCACAATAGCAAAGACTTCGAACCAACCCAAATGCCCATCAATGATAGACTGGATAAAGAAAATGTGGCACACATACACCATGGAATACTATGCAGCCATGAAAAAATGATGACTTTATGTCTTTTGCAGGGACATGAATGAAGCTGGAAACTGTAATTCTCAGCAAACTAACAGAGGAACAGAAAACCAAACACCGCATGTTCTCACTCGTAAGTGGGAGTTGAACAATGAGAACACATGGACACAGGGAGGGGAACATCACACCCTGGGGCCCTTTGGCAGGTAGGGGACTAGGGGACAGATAGCATTAGAAGAAATACCTAATGTAGATGAAAGATTGATGGTGCAGCAAACCACCATGACATGTATATATCTACGTCACAAAACTGCACATTCTGCACATATATCCCAGAACATAAAGTCTAATTTTAAAAAATTAGCCAAGTGTGGTGGTGCATGCCAGTGGTCCCAGCTATTTAGGAGGCTAAGGTAGGAAGATCACTTGAATTCAAGAGGTTGAGGTTACAGTGAGCCATGTTTGCACCACTGCACTCCAGCTTGGGTTACAGAGTGAGATCTTATCTCAAAAATAAATTAAATAAAAATAATTCAGTTAAAATATGAAAATATATCAACTTTATTTGTCAACATAAGTTTCATCAAGTTTCATACTCTTTTGTAAGTGATAATACCAGCTATTTAGTCCATCTCAAAAGAACTGAGGGTCCTGAGAATTTAACATCATTGGAGGTTTTTTTTTACATTATTAACTGGAGAGAAATGGCTGCCTTTTAAAGATTTGGAAATAAAATGAAGTCCAAAGGAGCCATATGTGGACTATAAGGTGAATGCCTAATGACTTCCCATTGCAGTTATAGTAAAATTGTGTTTTTTAAATTAGAGGAGTAAATAGGAGCATTGTGGTGGGCAAGGACTCTACAGTCAAACTTTCCAGGCATTTTTCTGTTAAAGCTTTGACCAAGTTTCTCAAAACCTTCTCATAACTAGCAGTTGTTATTGTTCTTTGGCATTTTAGTAAGTCAACAAGAAAAATGCCTTGAACATTCAAAAATCTTTTGCAGTGACCTTTAATCTTGGCTGGTCCATTTTTGCTTTGAACCACTTCAACTGCTTAGTAGCCATTGCTTTGATTGTGCTTTGTCTTCAGGATTATACTGGCAAAGCCATGTTCCACCTCCTGTTACAATTCCTTAAATAAATGCTTCAAGATCTTAATTCCACTTGTTTAAAATTTCCTTTGAAAGTTCTACTCTTATCTGCAGCTAATCTGGATGCAATGATTTTGGCACTCATCAAGTGGAAGTTTGGCTCAACTTTAATTTGTCAGTCAGAATTCTCTAAGCTGAACCAGTTGAGATGTCCATAGTGTTGGCTATTGTTTCTGCTGTTAATTGTTGGCTATCTCCACCTAAGTCATGAACAAGATCTTTTCTTTGTGAGTTGATGTGGATGGTCTGCCATTGTGCACTTTGTTTTCAACATCATCTTGTCCCTTCTTAAAAAATTATTCATTTGTAATCTGCTGGTTTTTTTGAAACAATATTTCCATACACCTTTTGTAAAGCATCAGTAACAACCATTCTTCCACCCAAGCTTCACCATAAATTTGATGTTTGTTCTTGCTTCAATTTTAGCAGAATTCATGTTTCTCTGATACAGCCTCTTTTAAAACTGATACCTTCTCCTTCTTAGCGCCTAAAACTAGATTATCTTTAGATAAACTACAGCAAGTTAGTATGAGTTTATTTTGTTGCAAAAAATTAAAATCTGTGCATTGTTTTTTCATAACATTCGTTTTCCATGAACTATTTGAAGACCTCTCATATATAGTAGAAAACTTTAAACGTATTTGCAGAACGAACAAATAAATAGTAATTTGAAATCTGGTAATGTGCCAGGATCTTTCTGTGTTTAAAACTTTCCTGACACTCCTATAACAACCAATGTCCCTTACTCGGTTGTTTTTCTCAAAATATCTTTACCTGCTTGAACTGACATGTATATTTGAAGTCCTTAAGACTGGATAAATTCCATGTGATTCTTCTCCTCCTCATCCACTGCCCTAGCACATCATAAAAAAGTGGGACATTTTCTAAAAGTAGAAACCAAGTGTTACTCAAATAAATGTATCATCCAGAAAGCATATTCTTATAGTTTTCATCCATAAGAAAATGTATAGTCACTGGCTTAAACAAGTCCTCCAAACCAAAGCACCATGAGGCAACAGTTTGTTACCAAGAGTTGCCAACTACCAACTTTTCAAGACCAAAGATAGGACATGCTAAAGGTCAGTTCTGGGTGGGGAACTCCAGTTTTCTGAGGATTTCCATAATCAAATATAGGAAGGCAGTTGGCTTTTCACATCTGACTTTTTGGAAGAGCCAAAAAACTCCATGAACAGGTGTGAACAATTCCTGTTTTTCTGATTCTCCTTTCCCACCAAATATTCTTAACTTTCAACACAGTTGCTGAAGCTTAGGCGAGTTTCAGTGTTTAACAGTTAACTAAAGATAATCTCATTATCTGCCATAAATTACATCTTTTTAAAAAAGTTCTAAACAATTGTCAAGACTTTTTTTCTGATTTCTTAAAACTATGTATGTCATAATCAAGAAAAGGAAGCGTTACATTTTGCCTATAGTGACATTTTAAAATTAATTTTACTTTACTGTATTTACATTCAAAAGTAATTTTAGGTACTTGCAAATTTGTTTGCACCAATTATTAGGCTACCAACAGTGGTTAAATCTATAAAATGCACTGCTAAAATAGTATCATATGCAAAGTTTGTCAATTTTACTATTTAGAATTTATGATCAAATGCTCAATAACTTGCCATTCAAAGGATGAGTTTTAATGAATAAATTAATTTTGTTCATAGGCAGAAATAGAATTTGAACTGGGCACAGTAGCTTATGCCTGTAATTGCAGCTATTCAGGAGGCTGAGACAGGAGGATCCCTTGAACTCATGAGTTTGAGGCTGTAGTAAGCCATGATCAATCACACCACTGCACTCTAGCCTGGGGGACAGAGTGAGATCCTGTCACTTAAAAAAAAAGAATTTGTCTATTAAAAAATTTGTCCTTTGAATTACAACTGCTGTCATGGAATTTAGAGACTAGGAAAGAAAGGGATAGTTTTGTATTGTACTATCTTAGCTAAGATGAAATCATGTTTCTCAGAACTTTCTTTCATGTATAATTTTGGTTTCATGTTGATCACAAGGTATATCAGTTTGAGATTTGGAAGGTAAAGGGAAGAGACACAACATCTCTGCAGATAAGTACTGGGTACCAGGAGCTGCTGCAGTTCATACACATCATCACTGATCTGCTGGCTCACCTCATTGGTAATGCGGCAGCTGGCCAACAACCCCTCCAGTTCCTGCCTGATCTCTTTCAGCTTCTCTTAGTCTCAGGCTAGACATACATGCATTTTCATGGTGAAGGCTACCTGATTCTTCTGCAGATTTTCCCCATCATCAAGATTGGGGGTAGTGAGAGATGGGTGTGGGTTTCAGTCTGTCCTCCTAGGTTCCTGCTTGCCCTTGGTCCCCCAACTTTATGCCTAAATTTCTCCCCAACTGCCAGTTATGCTGACCCATGGAGACCTCAGGCTCACCACCAGAGGCAAGGCAACAGCCTTCCATAGATTTCTTCACCAACATGCACAGTTGTATAAGGGTTAATCCCTATAATAAATCTCTAGATATATATTAAGAGAGTAGGGTGGTTCTACCTTTCTGATCAAATCTGATACGAGGAGCTAGGCATTGATCAAAGAATCATACAGTGTACTGTGCAATTACCAATTTTATTAAGGGATTTGAAGAAAGAGTATAAGCTGAAATGAGATAATACAGATATAGTGCTTTAATTTACATTTAGAAAGAGGTGTCAGGGAAGACCTCTTTGAAGGAATAATATTTTAGCTGAGTTTGAGTAGACATTAACTAAATCAAGTGTCAGATAAGAGGAATAGCATGTACAAGAGCTCTGAGGTCTGCCCCTTTGGGGGAAGTAAGAGCATCACAGTAGCCAGGATAAGGAGAAGAAGGCAGCATATAGTAAAGAAGGCCCAGGCCATTGGGTTCCTGTAGTTCAAGGTCTTGAGGCTTCAGTCAAGGGGGATTTGACAGGAACAGGTTTCTGTCTTTAAAATATGACTCTGCCTGCTATATAGAGAAAATGATCACATATATTTGAAAATTAAGACCATTGAGAATTAAGCATTTTCTATAATGTAAAAGAAGATTCATTGAGAATTAATGAATTTCTATAAAATTCAGCATTTTTCTGTCTCTTGAAACAAAATTTACATACATGTCAAAAACTCACAACATGAAGGAAAATAAAGACCTAGCCTCAGAGTACTCAAAAGTCTGATCACCAAATGTGTGGCTTAGTTGTTATTCTTGATGAATCATATTATCATATTACAGATGCCTTTTACCTTCACACTTCTGGGAAGGTCTGAGACTTTGAAACAAGGAAGGCAAACTACAATTTCAAGATTATGACTACACCAATGAATTAAAAATAGAAGGTTATTTGAAACCATGTTAAAAAAAGAAACATGGGACTCTCATTCTAACAGACTTCTTCTCAAATATCACTGGATCTCTTTCCCTCAGATCTTGAGTTAGCCACATGCTGATTATTGTGCTGGCAAAAAAAATAAATCTCATTCTCACAATGTAGATAGTTTTCATCACCTCTATGGTACTTCAGATTTTTCTTATACATTTTTATTTCTTCTCAGAAAGAAGGTTGGGGGCCATAATTCATCAGTTATCAAGTTTGAAAAACATACCACAAATTTACTCCTTGCTAGTTTAAGTGGCCGAAAACTGAGTCACATAAAGAAAAATTAACAAGAGTGGTGATGATAATGATGATGATAATAATAACGATGGAATCTGGCATTGGTATGAGAAGACTGACTTAAGGACAAGTTTTAAAAGGGGAAAGGCTTAAAGAAAACACAGTTGGACTTTCAAGATGGCCGCCTAAGAACAGCTCAGGACTTCAGCTCCCAGTGAAAGTGCAGAGGGTGAGTGGACGCCGCATTTCCAGACGAACTCTTATTGCCCACAGACCAGGAGATACCCAGGCAGAGGGGTCGCCAGCGTCGCAGTCCCAGCCGGTGCGGCTGTTTTGGCCCCCGCGGGGCTGATTCCGCCCGCGCGGCTGCTGTGACCACTCCCTGTTGCTGCCGTTCTCCGTAAAAAAGCCACTGGTCTGGGAGCCCTCTTAGCAGGCGAGCAGAGCCTTGAGACGGCAGAATAGCCCATTCATCTGAAATAGCGAGTCAGGCCAGGAGATTCCTAGGCAAAAAATCCGCCAGGAGCCGGCGCCGCGGTTCGAGCCGACTCCGTGAGTCGCAGCACGGGAGATCCCGGCGCCTTTTCCACAAGCGACCAGAACGCGGGGTCGTTCAACTTAAAAGAAAAGATTCTGAGTCAGGGAGCCAGGTGATCAGGCTCAGTTGGTCCCACCCCTCCACCCCCAACAACAACCAAAACAAAAACAGTAATTGGAAACCCTCTGGGTTGAGCCCTTCAAACCGAGCACAGCTGAACCGGGACGGTCCGGCTCCGTGGGGGAGGGGCTTCCGCCATTACTGAGACTCTCCACCGCTACGGAGGCAGGCTGCCGTTGCCGAGGCAACCCGCCGTTGCCGAGGCAACCTGCCACAACAGAGAGAGTCCGCCATAACAGAGGCGGGGCCACCATTGCCCAGACAGTTCTAACTACGCCCATATAAAAAGGACTACAGGGAAGAGCTCAGGGCAGCTGGGCGGAGCCCACAGCAGCTCAGCAAAGCCCCTGCGGGCAGGCAGAGGCTAGGCGTGCTGCTAGCTGGGCGGGTCCGACCTGAAAAAAAAAAATCAAAAAAAGGCAGTAGTGCAACGGAAACTCATAAAGCTCCAACTCCCTGGGACAGAGACAGACAACAGGTGGATAAACCCACAAAAATGGGTAGAAACCAGCGTAAAAAGGATGAAAACTCCCGAAACCAGAACACCTCTCCTCCTAAAAGTGATCACAACTCCTCACCAGCAAGGGAACCAGACCGGATGGAGAAGGAGGGTGATGAAATGACAGAATCAGACTTCAGAAGATGGGTAGTAAGAAACTACAATGAGCTAAAAGAACATGTTCTAACCCATCGCAAAGAAAATAGGAACCTTGAAAAAAGATTGGACGAACTGCTGACGAGAATGGACAGCATAGAGAGGAGAATAAGTGAATTGATGGAGCTGAAAAACGCAACACGAGAACTTCGTGAAGCATGCACAAGCTTCAACAGCCGAATTGACCAAGCAGAAGAAAGGATATCAGAGGTCGAAGACCAACTCAATGAAATAAAA